>NW_028321737.1:7500-30000 GCF_062004578.1 Staurois parvus | reverse complement strand
TAAAATTAGAAAATTTAAGGGGAAAATTAAGTGAAAACTAAGGTAAGAACTGGGGTTAAAATTAGGAAATTTAGGGGACAACGTTAAGGTCAGAACTGGGGTTAAAAATTAGGCAATTTAGGGGAAAAATTAAGTGAAAACTAAGGTAAGAACAGGGGTTAGAAATTAGGACATTTAGGGGATAAATTAAGTGAAAATTAAGGTAAAAACTGGGGTTAAAATTAGGAAATTTAGAGGACAACGTTAAGGTAAGAACTGGGGTTAAAATGAGGCCATTTAGGGGAAAAATTAAGTGAAAACTAAGGTAAGAACAGGGGTTACATATTAGGACATTTAGGGGAAAAATTAAGTGAAAATTAAGGTAAGAACGGGGCTTAAAATTAGGAAATTTAGGGGACAAAATTAAGGTAAGAATTGGGGTTAAAAATTAGGAAATTTAGGGAAAAATTAGATGAAAATTAAGGCATGAAGTGGGGTTACAAATTAGAAAATGTAGAGAAAAATACAAGAAAATTAAGGTAAGAATTGGGGTAGGAATTTGCTAGATTCAGACCTGGATTTAGCAGCTCTACAGTCGGGTGTTGGGAGTGGGGGGGGGGGGTCAGGAAAGTGACGCCTCAGTATAATAATGAGCTCAGGCCTCTTGACACCCATCAGCCAACAAGGGCTTTATGTAGCCAAGAAAACAGCGACTTCTCTCGGGGGGGGGGGGGGGGGGGGGAAACATTAGCAAGATGTCAAGTAAGCAAACCAGAGAAAAACACAGCGAGCCTAAGAAACACCTCGCCGAAACATATTGCTTTTCTCCCCTTCGGAGACTCATAAAAACATCTCTTTTTTTTTTTTTTTTAAACTTTATCATATAAAGCGGCACTGCCTTTCTTTTAAATCAAAGAGCACCGGTTTTAATAGCGAAGATGAAAGGGTTCCTGCGCAGGGAAGCCGGACGGAGCAGAGAAAGTCGGAGCTGGTAAAACTGGAACATAATAAAGCAGAAAGACTTAAATACAAAGTAATTTATTCCTGATTATTTTATGACCCACGCGGGCCATTGTTTGGCTGTGTGTTCCCCCGGCTTTGCCAAACAACAACAAGAAAGAGAAAGGTCCTGTTAGCAACAGGTTGTTAGAAAATGTCATTCAGGTTCCACCTGGACGGAAAACGTCTTCCCTGCGCCTTTCCCAGGAGGAGGAAACGCTTTTATCTGCAAGAAGAGTTTTGTTTGGCTGGTCCTGAGCCCTCGTGGGGTGTCAGTGACCGGTCTACGGCACGCTCGGTGTCACATTGACCTCCACCTAGTAGGAGCAGTGTCTACCGTCTTCAAACCGCGCTTTAAACTGCGTCTGGTTGTCTGTACGTACATATGTCGTCTATGTACACAGGTCTTGCCTATATATATATATATATTTACATTTTTTTATTTATTATTATTTATTTATTATGCGTCTGGTTGTCTGTATGTACATATAAATACATAAAATATATATATATATATATATATTTTTTTTTTTCAATATTGACTGGTCCGGTTGTCTGTATGTACATATGTCTATGTACATAGGTCTTGCCTATATATATATATATATATATATATATATTTATTTACATTTTTTTATTTATTATTATTTATTTATTATGCGTCTGGTTGTCTGTATGTACATATGTCTATGTACATAGGTCTTGTCTATATATATATATATATAAATAAATACATATATATATATATATATATATATATATATATATATATATCGTCTGGTCTGGTTGTCTGTATGTACATATGTTTATGTCTTGCCTATATAAATATAAATAAATACATAATATATATATATATATTTATTTTTTTAATATTGACTGGTCCGGTTGTCTGTATGTACATATGTCTATGTACATAGGTCTTGCCTATATATATATATATATATATATATATATATATTTATTTACATTTTTTTATTTATTATTATTTATTTATTATGCGTCTGGTTGTCTGTATGTACATAGGTCTTGTCTATATATATATATAAATAAATACATATATATATATATATATATATATATCGTCTGGTCTGGTTGTCTGTATGTACATATGTTTATGTCTTGCCTATATAAATATAAATAAATACATAATATATATATATATATATATATATATTTATTTATTTTTTTAATATTGACCGGTCCGGTTGTCTGTATGTACATATGTCTATGTACATAGGTCTTGCCTATACAGTATATGTATAAATATTAATAAATACTTATATATATATATATATATATATATTTTTATTATTACTTTTTTTTTTTTAATATATATATATATATATATATATTTTTTTTTATATTGTCTGGTCTGGTTGTCTGTATGTACATATGTCTATGTACATAGGTCTTGCCTATACAGTATATGTATAAATATTAATAAATACTTAATATATATATATATATATATATTTTTATTATTACTTTTTTTTTTTAATATATATATATATATATATTTTTTTTTTTTTTTTATATTGTCTGGTCTGGTTGTCTGTACGTACATATGCCTATGTACATAGGTCTTGTCTATATATATATATATATATATATATATATATATAAATATAAATTAGTACATATCAGGGGTGGACTGACAACTCATGGGGCCCCTGGGCAATAGGGGATCATGGGGCCCCTGTGTCCTTGCCCAAACTCAAAAAAGCCTATGAAAAAGGTACCAGGGGCATCTCATGGAGCCCCCTACTGACCCCGGGCCCTCAGGCAGTGCCCGAGTTTGCAAATGGTCAGTCCACCCCTGGTACATATATATACACACACATATATATAAAGATATATATTTATATATATATTTTTTTATTTTAATTTTTTTTATTATTATTTAAATGTCATTTTTTTTTCTCCCGAGAGGCGTTTTTTCCAGACAACTTTTACAGTGCGGAGCAGGTTCAGGACACACCGGATAATATACAGACGCGTTGCGTATTGCAGCTTTCCACGTCGTGTATATTAAGCACACAGCTAAGTGGCTTGCAGCGCCCGTTGGCGTCTTCCTTTACCGGCTATCAGTTACCAGTTTTAAAGCTTTTTTTTCTCTTTTGCAAATAAGTCTCTTAGATTGTAAGCTCCCAGGATCAGGGCCCTCCTATCCCTCTTGTATGGATCTGTATTGTTGCTGTATTGTCTCCCGTTATATTGTAAAGCGCTGAGCAAACTGTTGGCGCCATAAATCCTGTATAATAATAATATATAAATCCTGTATAATAACAATAATAATAATATATAAATCCTGTATAATAATAATAATATATAAATCCTGTATAATAATAATAATAATATATAAATCCTGTATAATAACAATAATAATAATATATAAATCCTGTATAATAACAATAATAATAATAATAATAAAGTTTCCTTGCTGGTTAAAGCCTCTGGATATTTTGCATTTGATTGATATTAAAAAGAAAACAAAAAAAAAATATGTTGTATGTCTGTCAATGGAAACCCAAGGGGGGGGGGGGGCAGAATTATTTAATATCTACAATACTTGGTTAACATTTGTTGGGTCTTTGCAACATTTTTATGGTTGGTGTTGTGCTCATCAGAAGTTTTGTCATTACTGATTGATAAATGATGATGTCACACGACATTTGGACGATTATCAACCTCTATTATGGACAATGTTACTTCTTCATGTTCGGGATGTAGGAGGATTATCATTGGATCGTATCTTAAATGCAACTTCTTAATGTTCTTCTGGATGTACGATGTTTATCTTTGGATTGTATCTTAAATATGACTTAATGCTCTTCTGGATGTACAATGTCTTTCTATGGACTGTATCCTAAATGTAACTTAATGTTCTTCTGGATGTACGATGTTTATCTTTGGATTGCATCTGAAATAAAACGTAATGTTCTTCTGGATGTACAATGTCTTTCTATGGACTGTATCCTAAATGTAACGTAATGTTCTTCTGGATGTACGATGCCTTTCTATGGATTGTATCTGAAATAAAATGTAATGTTATTCTGGATGTATGATGCAAATTTTTGGATTGTATCAGAAATAAAACGTAACGTTCTTCCAGATGTACGATGCCTTTCTATAGATTGTATCTCAGATGTAACTTAATGTTCTTCTGGATGTACAATGCTAATTTTTGGACTGTATGTCAAATATGACGCAATGTTCTTCTGGATGTACGATGTTTATTTTTGGATTGTATCTTAATGTTCTTCCGGATGTACGATGCCTTTCTATGTATTGTATCCTAAATGCAACTTCCAAATGTCCTTCTGGATATAAGATGCTTATCTCTGGATCGTATTTTTAATTTTCAATAATAAAAAAAATATTAAAATAAAATATACGACATGAAATACATATTTGCATTCTTTGTTTTTTCTCTATATCACGGCCTAACTGCATATTATTGCAAGTTATCTGCCCCCCCCCCCCCCCCCCGGTGATTCCCTATATGAAAATGAGCAATTTACCCATTGGGAGTAAAAAAAAAAAATATATATATATTATTTTTTGCAGAGCCAGCCCAACCAGTGGGAATATGTATATGAAAATGAACAATTAACCCATTGGTGGTAAATAAATAATAATTAAAAAAAAAAAAATACTAAAAAAAAATAAAAAGAAATAGAAATATATATATATATATATATATATATATATATATATAATTTTTTTTGTAGAGCCAGCCATCCAACCAGTGGGAATATGTATATGAAAATGAACAATTAACCCATTGGTGGTAAAAAAAAAATAAATAAATATATATATATATATATATATTTATAGAGCCAGCCATCCAATCAGTGGGAATATGTATATGAAAATGAATGCTGATAAAACAAAAACAAAATTATATATATATATATATATATATATATATATATAAAAAAATTTTATTTTTTTTTTGTAGAGCCAGCCATCTAACCAGTGGGAATATGTATATGAAAATGAACAATTAACCCATTGGTGGTAAAACACAATATATATATATATATATATATATATATATTTTTTTTTTTTTTTTTTGTAGAGCCAGCCATCCAGCCAGTGGGAATATGTATATGAAAATTAGTAATTTACCTATCGAAAGCAAAACAAATATATATATATATACATATATATATATATATAGTTTTTTTTTGTTATTTTTTTCTGTAGCGCCAGCCATCCAACCATACATATATATATATATATTTTTTTGTTATTATTTTTTTTTGTAGAGCCAGCCATCCAAGCAGTGGGAATACGTATATGAAAATGAACAATATACCCATCGGGAGTAAAACAAATAAATAAATATATATATATATACACATTTGTAGAGCCAGCCATCCAAGCAGTGTGAATATGTATATGAAAAGAAGGAAGTGTAAGCGCTTTTGCCCGGGTCGTGCCACCGCGCCGCCGTGACGTGGCTCCTTCTGGCGTCTGAAAGGGGCCCCCGGTGAGATTTCACACAGTAGATCCCTTCGACCAAAAAAAAAAAAAAAAAATCAAAAGAGCAGCATCACAAAAGGCGAGGACGAATTAACAGGCACTTGCGATGTTCACGAGCCCCTCCACCGCGCCGTGTCTTCTCCTCTGTAATATGCTGCAGCCCTCAGAAGATTGAGAGGATGCTAGCCTTGGCAAACCGCAGACCGTATGGAAATCTATAGTTAATGCACTGGCAATGTCAGGATGTCATCTCCTTAAATACCGGGACCCTAAACAAGAAAACTAACAGAAGCTTCTAATTAAAAAATATGGATTGCCGGATAATCACAGCGAACGGAACATCGAATAACTCGAACGACACCAGCCAGCCGGCCGGCGGTCCAACGACCCGACGCAGATGATCCTGCGAGTATGCTGATTTTTTTAATTTAACACCCCGTGCAAATCCAGATTAAAATAACTCCGGCTATTGATCCGGCCAGCGGGATTGACATTAATTTTAGTTCACTTCTCACTTTGCAAAGGGATCAATATCGAGTAATAAGAGCTGACATCCGTGTTGAAAGCAGGAGAAGAGAAGCAGCAGACAGCAATCGAACAAGCAGCCAAATAAATCATCGAATACTTTTCCACAGCAGGAGACAAACTCCAAAGCGATAGCACCGAGGTCTTTTCACAATGAACTATGCAAGATTTCACGTTTAAAAAAAACTAAAAAATTAAAAAAATAAATAAAGTCAGACCTGACGCAGAATTTCAAATATCACGCTAACAAGATTCCACTGTCACGTTTGCCGTTAATATATATATATATATATAAAAAAAAAAAAAGATAAATCAAACCTCAATAAACAGCATTGGGTTTTTTTTTTTGTTTTTTTTTATCTGAACAATATAAAAGTTGTAAAACAAAATTTTTCAGTGGCATAAAAAAAGAAATTAAAAAATGAACGAATACTTCGCAAAAATTCCCAAAGCACATAAGGCGCTTAAAAAATATGCACCCATTTTTTAAGAAAATTTGCATGAAATTTATTTGCCTTAAATTTGATAATAAAATTGCATGAAACTATATTGTAAAGCGCTGAGCAAACTGTTGGTGCCATAAATCCTGTATAATAATAATAATAATTTGCCTTAAATTTGATAGAAAATTGCATGAAACTTGTTTGCCTTAAATTTGATAATAAAATTGCATGAAATTATATTGTAAAGCGCTGAGCAAACTGTTGGCGCCATATAAATCCTGTATAATAATAATAATAATAATTTGCCTTAAATTTGATAAAAAACTGCATGAAACTTATTTGCCTTAAATTCGAAACTTTGCATGCAAAAATTCATGTCATCAATAGGAAAAACATTCAAAAGAACGCAGGGGTGAAATTCAAAACGAAACAAGAAACAAAAACATATTAACAGAAATAAAAATATTACTTTGATATTAAATGTTAACGGGGGTTTTTTATTCTTTTCTTTTTTCGTTCTTTTCTTTTTGTAAAAAGTAAAATCTGCTAAAATATTTTTAAAACCCATCTTCTGTCTGATTCCAAACCTGCTTTGGTCGTGAAATCAAAGGCTTGCTATAAAACTACGCCCAGCTCCAGAAATCGGTTTGCAAAAATGTATAAAAAAAAGAAAGAAAAAAAAAATATTCTGTTTTAAAGACTTTCTGCAATTGATTCGATGCCAGTGAATTTTAAACGGGGTTTTTTTATAAAAATTGATAGAGCACTTATACACAACAGGTTGCATGTCTGTGGTCTTATAATTATATGCAAAGGCTCGGAAAATGAATCAACACATTGTCTACACTTGAAAGAAAGCTTACAAGAAAAGTCAGTTCCTTGGAGGACCCTGTAAAATTGCCTTAACTAACATAAAATCCAATTAAATTGCATCAGGTCTTAATTTAAGCATTTTGTTTTCTAAATGCATTTAAATGTCACACGTTGGTAGAAAACTTAAGGGCTCTAGTTTGACAATTATTATTCGCTAAAGGATAACAGGGAGAATTAAAAAAGAAACAATTGTAAGATTTATAAATTCAATACATTTAAAAAAAATAAATAAAATTGTACTATTTTAAAATGTTTTTGACTTTGATAGTTGAAGACACTTTGCAAGCATGACTATCCATCCATCTATCTATCCATCCATCCATCTATCCATCCATCCATCCATCCATCCATCCATCTATCTATCTATCTATCTATCTATCTATCTATCTATCTATCTATCTATCTATCTATCTATCTATCTATCTATCTATCTATCTATCAGACAGAGAGTAAAACAGATTTATATATTTATAATATATATATATATATATATATATATATATATACATTTCTAGGACGCTAAATAATACAATTAAGGGCACAAAGGTTATCTTTTTTTTTTTTATAACATATAATATATGTAAAAAAAAAAAAATAACATAGAAAAATATAAAAATATATATATACATGTAATCTAAAATATATATATATATATTTTTATATTGTCTGGTCTGGTTGTCTGTATGTACATATGTCTATGTACATAGGTCTTGTGTGTGTGTAATATATATATATATATATATATATATATATATATATATAACATAAATACATATATATATATAATATATATATATATATATATAGCTAATTTATAATATATGTATATATATATATAATATATATACGTATATAGAGAGAGAGAGGGAGAAAGCATTATTATAATATATATATTGTAGCTATTATATATGTATATACATATATATATAGAGAGAGAGAGAGAGAGAGAGAACGTTATTATATTATTTTTATATATATATATATATATAATATATATATATATATATATACACATATATATATATATATATATATATATATATATACACACACACACATATATATATATATAAATAGTTCTGGCAGGTGTCAAAAATCTCTGTTTGCTACAAATGACTATTTTAGAATTTAACACCGTGGAGATAAAACACCTTTTTAACGGGATTCTGTGATTTTTCAAAATCGGTTTAATTTTTTTTTTTTTTATAAAAAACCCCCAGCAATTGAAATCAGGCCGGTTGGTTTGGTTGACATCACAACATCGATGTAAATCATCTGTGATATAGAAGCCAAATTTGAAGACTGACACCCAGGCAATGTACCACAAATCCCGCCAACAAGACCATGATGGATGGACCTTCCTACGCTGCACATGTCGTTCGTTAAAGCAGAAAAAAAGAAAAAGAAACAAAAATTAAAAAACAAAACAAAAATAAAGCCACCTGTGTTCTAAGAAATACCTTTAACCTGCCAGACCCGGGAGACATGGAAAGACTAAAATATTACAACAAAGACAGTTAAATTTTGGAATCCATCGAGGGGTAAACAGGTGACGCCTGTAGAAATCTCGCACATCATACAAAAATTTTCTTTTTTTTTTTTTGGATAAATGTTTCCTCCACCCACTCATGTTTTATGTTACATTGTGATTATTTTAAGGACAGCTACCCCCCCCCCCCCCCCCGTCCTATTCATTGCAAAATTCCTGTCCAATGACACACTGGGGGACTCTGCCTGTTCTATGGGGCAATAAATTGGAGTACAAACAGTTTTCCTTAATGTCACGGTTAAAAATTGTTCGCATTTAAAAATTATGTCAGATTGGCAAAATTAAAAAAAAAATCTGTGCTTCCCAGACATGTCCCAGGGCCATTCCATCAGCTGTGATAACGACCCATTTATCAATGGCAAATAAAAAGGGTTGACTTACAGGGATACTTGTCATTTGTTCCCCTCAAAAAAACCCTGATTTTATGATTTTACCACCCCCCCCCCACCTCCCCCCCAAAGACAGCCTCTGCCACCGGCACCCCGGTCAAAGCTCCAAGGAGCCGGACCCTGCAAATTTATGACAATAATTACTTGACATAAGCGTTTTCCTGTGTGGCAGAACGAGCTCTGTGGCTTCTCCTAATTATTTCATTGTGGCCACACAGATGTTTTGTTAATGTGCCGAGATCACAAGGTGAGGAATTTCTTTCCCAATCCTCACACTTCCCTCTTCTATTTTATTTTTAAAAGTCTACAACAATCCAAGAAGGTCCTGCTGAGTCCCCTCATCTCCACAGGACTGTCAGGAAGGAAGACGGAGCAGCAAAAAAAAAAAAATGTGCCACAATTCTGCATAAAAAAAATTTTAAAAAAAAATGTGCTACAATTCTGCATAAAAAAAAAATGTGCCACAATTCTGCAAAAAAAAAAAAAAAAGTGACACAATTCTGCATAAAATTATATAAAAAATTAAAAAAAAAATGTGCCACAATTCTGCAATAAAAAAAAAAAAAAATCGAACCCGGGGCCGGTAAAACCTCTGGGCTCCGAGCCCAGCCAAGGGCCACCCAATCTTGGGTGACCTTTATCTATAACTGACAACAAACCTGTGATGGGGGGGGGGTAGTCAAGTCGTCACTAACAATTAAAAAAAAAATTGAAATAAAACAAAATGTCACAAATTTGAAAAATGGAAATTTTGTAAAAAAAATTGTGCAACAACGAAAAAAAAAAAGTTTCCGGTTGAAACGAAATACAAATGTCTGGAACGAAACAATGACTAAAAAAAAAAAACAAATACAAGAAAAAAAAAAAACAAAAAGAAACAAAATAGCATTTCCGCGTTTCGTCAGGTTTTTGAAGGAATTTAGAGAGCCAGCTCTGCTGCCAAGAGACGAAGTACCTGGTGCCCCCACCGGACGCCCCCCCCACCGCTCAGGGTCATCTTTGTGCCAATCTCACAGCCGCTTGCCTTTAAAGTTGCCGCAGATTAAAAAAAAAGTTGCACTTTGCCCGTCTTTTTGCTGCTCCCAGGGAGCCCTGCGTTAGTCTGGAAGGGGGGCCGGCGGTGACCCCCCCAGGAAATTGTCTGAGTGTCCCCCTTTAGTTCCTGGCAGAGGGTCCCCCCTTTTCCCTCCCTCCTGGAGCCCTGTGGCCCCCCGGTACTCACCCTGTATGAAGCTGGAGAGGAGGAGAGGGCTCCCGGCTTGCAGCTGCTGATCCCAGGCTGGCCGTCCCTGCCTGCTTTGGTTTGCATGTGCAGGAGAGGCTGGGAGAGTGTGAGAGGCACATGCACTGAGCTGAGTGACTGGAGCAGCACTGCCTCCTCTCTGTGCAGCGCCCTCACACACACACAGAGGGCTCCGCGCAGCACAACTCGCTCTGCCTTCCACCGCTCTGCATACATTAGGCTACAATAGGAGGATGGCAGATGAAGGGGACACACAGGGCTGTCCTACGCAGGACCCTCCAAGCTGCTGCTCCCCTTGTTGGGGGGCGACCCCATCCCCCAAGATCGGGGGGCGTCTCATCCTACCGGGAACCCCATCACCGGAGTCCCCCAGAATCAATATCTGCAGGTCAAGGCTGAGACCTTGAGACCACCAACCCCCCCCCCCCAAGATCGGGGGCACCTCATCCTACCGGGAACCCCATCACCGGAGTCCCCCGGAATCAATATCTGCAGGTCAAGGCTGAGACCTCGAGACCACCAACCCCCCCCCCCCCCAAAAAAAAAAAAAATATGCCACCTCTGTACAGAGGGGCCCAAAAAAAAAAACGGCGCACGGGGGTCGGAGAGTCACGTTGGTGCGCCCCGCAACCTGCTAAAAATAAACCGTTATAAAGCCGCAGAACCCCCCCACCCACCTGAAACAATATCTGCAGGTCAAGGCTGAGACCTCAAGACCACCAAACCCCCCCCCCAAGATCGGCGGCACCTCATCCTACCGGGAACCCCATCACCGGAGTCCCCCGGAATCAATATTTGCAGGTCAAGGCTGAGACCTCGAGACCACCAACCCCCCCGCCAAGATCGGGGGCACCTCATCCTACCGGGAACCCCATCACCGGAGTCCCCCGGAATCAATATCTGCAGGTCAAGGCTGAGACCTCGAGACCACCAACCCCCCCCCAAAAAAAAGAAATATGCCACCTCTGTACAGAGGGACCCAAAAAAAAAAACGGCGTACGGGGGTCGGAGAGTCATGTTGGTGCGCCCGCAACCTGCTACAAATAAAGCCGCCGAACCCCCCCCACCTGAAACAATATCTGCAGGTCAAGGCTGAGACCTTGAGACCACCAACCCCCCCCCCAAAAAATGCCACCTCTCAATGACAAAAATGACCCCCCAAATAAATGACACCTCCCAATGACAAAAATGACCCCCCAAAAAAATGACACCTCCCAACGACAAAAATGACCCCCCCCCCCAAAAAAATTACACCTCTCAATGACAAAAATGACCCCCCCAAAAAATGACCCCCCCAAAAAAAAGACACCTCCCAATAACAAAAATGACCCCCCCCAAAAAAATGACACCTCCCAATGACAAAAATGACCTAAAAAAGAAAAATGACACCTCCCAATGACAAAAATGACCCCCCCCAAAAAATGACACCTCCCAATGACAAAAATAGCCCCCCATAAAAATGACACCTCCCAATGACAAAAATGACCTAAAACAAATGACACCTCCCAATGACAAAAATGACCCCCCCCCCCAAAAAAAAAACAATGACACCTCCCAGTGACAAAATGACCCCCCAAAAAAACAATGACAAAAATAGCCCAAAAAAAAGGCGGAGACCTCGAGACCACCACCCCCGCCCCAAAAAAAAAACAATATGCCACCTCTGTACAGAGGGACCCAAAAAAAAAACGGCGCACGGGGGTCGGAGAGTCACGTTGGTGCGCCCCGCCACCTGCTACAAATAAAGCGTTATAAAGCCGCAGAACCCCCCCACCCACTTGAATCAAATATCTGCAAGTCAAGGCTGAGACCTCGAGACCACCAACCCCCCCCCAAGATTGGGGGCACCTCATCCTACTGGGAACCTCATCACCGGAGTCCCCTGGAATCAATATCTGCAGGTCAAGGCTGAGACCTCAAGACCACCAACCCCCCCCCAAAAAAAATGCCACCTCTCAATGACAAAAATGACCCCCCCAAAAAAATGACACCTCCCAATGACAAAAATGACCCCCCCAAAAAAATGACACCTCACAACGACAAAAATGACCCCCCCCTCAAAAAAAATGACACCTCTCTATGACAAAAATGACCCCCCCCCAAAAAAAAATGACACCTCCCAATGACAAAAAATGACACCTCCCAATGACAAAAATTACCCAAAAAAAGAAAAATGACACCTCTCAATGACAAAAATGACCCCCCCACAAAAAAATGACACCTCCCAATGACAAAAATGACCAAAAAAAAATGACACCTCACAATGACAAAAATGACCCCAAAAAATGACACCTCCCAATGACAAAAATGACCTAAAAAAAGAAAAATGACACCTCCCAATGACAAAAATGACCCCCCCAAAAAATGACACCTCCAACGACAAAAATGACCCCCCCTCAAAAAAATGACACCTCTCAATGACAAAATAGACCCCCCCCCCAAAAAAAAATGACACCTCCCAATGACAAAAATGACCCCCCCCAAAAGAAAATGACACCTCCCAATGACAAAATGGCCCCCCATAAAAAATGACACCTCCCAATGACAAAAATGACCCAAAACAATGACACTTCCCAATGACAAAAATGACCCCCCCCCCAAAAAAAACAATGACACCTCCCAGTGACAAAATTGACCCCCAAAAAAATCAATGACAAGAATGACCCAAAAAAACCCGGCGCACTGGGGGTCGGAGAGTCACGTTGGTGCGCCCCACAACCTGCTAAAAAAAAAATAAAAGGAATAAATAAATAAATTGGAGGTTGGATCGATTTCTTTTGTCCCCCCCCCCCCCGGGTCGTCTCTGGTTTGTGGTTGGCTAGAAGGCTGACTCCGCCCTGAACTGGAGTTTTATTTCCTGTCGGGGAGGTCGTATCGCACGATGGCGGCTTCTTCGGTCCTTCGAGGATTGAGATTTCCCACCACCAATGTCAGCCAAACTGGTGATGGCGTTACAAAGCCGCAGAACCCCCCCCCCCGGAACAATATCTGCAAGGCTGAGACCTTGAGACCACCACCCCCCCCCCAAAAAAAAATGCTACCTCTGTACGAGGGACCCCCCCCAAAAAAATGCTACCTCTGTACAAGGGACCCCCCCAAAATAAAGCCACCTCTGTAAAAAAAAACACCGCGCGGGGGTCGGAAGTCACGTTGGAGCGCGGTCCTTCGAGGATTGAGATTTCCCACCACCAATGTCGGCCAAACTGGTGATGGCGTTACAGTGGCGTCCCGCCCCCCAACCGGGGACATCTGGGGTTCCAAGGGGGACCTTCATTGGAGGGAGGAATGGTTTGTGGGGGAGGGGTAAGGAATCTCAAAAATGGAATCCGGATAGGTAATGTGATGGTGGGGTGCAACGACGTCCACCCGAAAGTGAAATGTGATGCGATTGGAACCGAGGAATGACAACCCGTCCTGGTGTCATTAAAATCTGACATTTTATTGGTTAAGAAATTTGAGTAGAGCATGACCAGCATGCTGGAAAGTCAACAGCGGCCTTTCTCTGCCTTTTCGACCCCAGAGGAATCCTTAAAATGGCTTTCAGGTTTCAGGGAACATCTTCAAAAACCAGTTCTTGGGTGGCCAATGGGAAAAATGCACCTTACATTGGTGGTCAGTGGGAAGAATGCACTTTACATTGGGGGTCAGTGGGAAGAATGCACCTTACATTGGAGGTCAGTGGGAAGAATGTCCCTTACATTGGTGGTCAGTGGGAAGAATGTCCCTTACATTGGTGGTCAGTGGGAAGAATGTCCCTTACATTGGGGGTCAGTGGGAAGAATGTTCCTTACATTGGTGGTCAGTGGGAAGAATGTCCCTTACATTGGTGTCAGTGGGAAGAATGTCCCTTACATTGGTGTCAGTGGGAAGAATGTCCCTTACATTGGTGATCAGTGGGAAGAATGTCCCTTACATTGGGGGTCAGTGGGAAGAATGTCCCTTACATTGGGGGTCAGTGGGAGGAATGTCCCTTACATTGGGGGTCAGTGGGAAGAATGTCCCTTACATGGGGGTCAGTGGGAAGAATGTCCCTTACATTGGGTGTCAGTGGGAAGAATGCTCCTTACATTGGGTGTCAGTGGGAAGAATGTCCCTTACATTGGGGGTCAGAGGGAAGAATGTCCCTTACATTGGGGGTCAGAGGGAAGAATGTCCCTTACATTGGGTGTCAGTGGGAAGAATGTCCCTTACATTGGGTGTCAGTGGGAAGAATGCTCCTTACATTGGGTGTCAGTGGGAAGAATGTCCCTTACATTGGGTGTCAGTGGGAAGAATGTCCCTTACATTGGGGGTCAGAGGGAAGAATGTCCCTTACATTGGGTGTCAGTGGGAAGAATGCTCCTTACATTGGGGGTCAGTGGGAAGAATGTCCCTTACATTGGGGGTCAGTGGGAAGAATGTCCCTTACATTGGGGGTCAGTGGGAAGAATGTCCCTTACATTGGGGGTCAGTGGGAAGAATGTCCCTTACATTGGTGGTCAGTGGGAAGAATGTCCCTTACATTGGGGGTCAGTGGGAAGAATGTCCCTTACATTGGTGTCAGTGGGAAGAATGTCCCTTACATTGGGGGTCGGTGGGAAGAATGTCCCTTACATTGGTGTCAGTGGGAAGAATGTCCCTTACATTGGAGGTCAGTGGGAGGAATGTCCCTTACATTGGGGGTCAGTGGGAGGAATGTCCCTTACATTGGGGGTCAGTGGGAGGAATGTCCCTTACATTGGGGGTCAGTGGGAAGAATGTCCCTTACATTGGGGGTCAGTGGGAAGAATGTCCCTTACATTGGAGGTCAGTGGGAGGAATGTCCCTTACATTGGGGGTCAGTGGGAAGAATGTCCCTTACATTGGGGGTCAGTGGGAGGAATGTCCCTTACATTGGGGGTCAGTGAGAAGAATGTCCCTTACATTGGTGATCAGTGGGAAGAATGTCCCTTATATTGGGGGTCAGTGGGAAGAATGTCCCTTACACTGGGGGTCAGTGGGAAGAATGTCCCTTACATTGGGGGTCAGTGGGAAGAATGTCCCTTACATTGGAGGTCAGTGGAAGAATGTCCCTTACATTGGGGGTCAGTGGAAGAATGTCCCTTACATTGGGGGTCAGTGGGAAGAATGTCCCTTACATTGGGGGTCAGTGGGAAGAATGTCCCTTACATTGGGGGTCAGTGGGAAGAATGTCCCTTACATTGGGGGTCAGTGGGAAGAATGTCCCTTACATTGGGGGTCAGTGGGAAGAATGTCCCTTACATTGGTGGTCAGTGGGAAGAATGTCCCTTACATTGGGGTTCAGTGGGAAGAATGTCCCTAATATTGGTGGTCAGTGGGAAGAATGTCCCTTACATTGGTGGTCAGTGGGAAGAACGTCCCTTACATTGGTGGTCAGTGGGAAGAATGTCCCTTACATCGGTGGTCAGTGGGAAGAATGTCCCTTACATTGGTGGTCAGTGGGAAGAATGTCCCTTACATTGGGGGTCGGTGGGAAGAATGTCCCTTGCATTGGTGATCAGTGGGAAGAATGTCCCTTACATTGGGGGTCAGTGGGAAGAATGTCCCTTACATTGGGGGGTCAGTGGGAAGAATGTACCTTACATTGGGGGTCAGTGGGAAGAATGTCCCTTACATTGGGGGTCAGTGGGAAGAATACCCCTTACATTGGGGGTCGGTGGGAAGAATGTCCCTTACATTGGGGGTCAGTGGGAAGAATACCCCTTACATTGGGGGTCGGTGGGAAGAATGTCCCTTACATTGGGGGTCAGTGGGAAGAATGTCCCTTACAATGGGGGTCGGTGGGAAGAATGTCCCTTACATTGGTGGTCGGTGGGAAGAATGTCCCTTACATTGGTGGTCAGTGGGAAGAATGTCCCTTACATTGGGGGTCAGTGGGAAGAATGTCCCTTACATTGGAGGTCAGTGGAAGAATGTCCCTTACATTGGTGGTCAGTGGGGAGAATGTCCCTTACATTGGTGGTCAGTGGGAAGAATGTCCCTTACATTGGGGGTCAGTGGGAAGAATGTCCCTTACATTGGTGGTCAGTGGGAACAATGTCCCTTACATTGGTGGTCAGTGGGGAGAATGTACCTTACATTGGTGGTCAGTGGGAAGAATGCCCCTTACATTGGTGATCAGTGGGGAGAATGTCCCTTACATTGGGGGGTCAGTGGGAAGATGTCCCTTACATTGGGGGTCAGTGGGAAGAATGTTCCTTACATTGGGGGTCAGTGGGAAGAATGTCCCTTACATTGGGGGTCAGTGGGAAGAATGTCCCTTACATTGGGGGTCAGTGGGAAGAATGTCCCTTACATTGGTGGTCAGTGGGAAGAATGTCCCTTACATTGGGGGTCAGTGGGAAGAATGTCCCTTACATTGGGGGTCAGTGGGAAGAATGTCCCTTACATTGGGGGTCAGTGGGAAGAATGTCCCTTACATTGGGGGTCAGTGGGAAGAATTTCCCTTACATTGGGGGTCAGTGGGAAGAATGTCCCTTACATTGGGGGTCAGTGGGAAGAATGTCCCTCACATTGGGGGTCAGTGGGAAGAATGTCCCTTACATTGGTGGTCAGTGATGAGAATGTCCCTTACATTGGTGGTCAGTGATGAGAATGTCCCTTACATTGGTGGTCAGTGATGAGAATGTCCCTTACATTGGTGGTCAGTGGGAAGAATGTCCCTTACATTGGGGGTCAGTGGGAAGAATGTCCCTTACATTGGAGGTCAGTGGGAAGAATGTCCCTTACATTGGTGATCCGTGGGAAGAATGTCCCTTACATTGGTGGTCAGTGAGAAGAATGTCCCTTACATTGGGGGTCAGTGGGAAGAATGTCCCTTACATTGGTGGCTAGAGGGTAGAATGCCCCCTACTGGTGGTGATTAGAATGCCATGGACCTTTGACCTTTGCAGGCACCATCAGGCAGGAGGTCAGTCAGTTTCAGCTCATGGATCTTCTGGCCACCTCTGGAGGAACCACGGATGAGGATGGCCTGTCAACAGATCCAATTATAGATGTTCCCAGCAGTAAATATCACAATAATCAGAAAGGTCCAAATAAATAAATAAATATGATGGAGTCGCCTTCCAGTAATTGACGAACTCTTCGCCCCGGGATCTCCAAGCCAGAGGACCACCAAAGGAATGGAGGGTTGAGAGGTGGAGCTGGACGTATCTCCTCCCATCCATAGTCTAAGCCCCCTTCATCTGATCTGGGCTTCCAGCCGCTGCATTGTGACCACCTGTGGAGTAGCAGGACACGTTTCTGGTCAGAAGGGGTGGGAGCGACTTTGATGCAACTTTGGGTGGGCGGGACTTTGATGGAACTTTGGGTGGGCGGGACTTTGTTGCAACTTTGGGTGGGCGGGACTTTGATGCAACTTTGGTTGGGCGGGACTTTGATGCAACTTTGAGTGGGCGGGACTTTGATGACACTTTGGGTGGGCGGGACTTTGATGACACTTTGGGTGGGCGGGACTTTGATGCAACTTTCGGTGGGTGGGACTTTGATGCAACTTTGGGTGGGTGGGACTTTGATGCGACTTTGGGTGGGCGGGACTTTGATGTGACTTTGGGTGGGCGGGACTTTGATGACACTTTGGGTGGGCGGGACTTTGATGCAACTTTGGGTGGGCGGGACTTTGATGCAACTTTGGGTGGGTGGGACTTTGATGCGACTTTGGGTGGGCGACACTTAGATGCGACTTTGGGTGGGCGGGACTTAGATGCGACTTTGGGTGGGTAGGACTTTGATGTAACTTTGGGTGGGCGACACTTAGATGCGACTTTGGGTGGGCGGGACTTAGATGCGACTTTGGGTGGGCGGGACTTTGATGCAACTTTTTTTTATTTTGCTAATAGGAAGCAAAACTTTGTTGCAACTTTATAAAAACGCAAGTCGCATGTTCAAAGCCACAAAACGCGCATCAATCGCAGCATGACAGATGGTGAACCGAGCCTAGATGACCACACCCCCGCCAGAGATCTGGTCATGTGAACACAGCTCCACCTATCAGGTGATCTCATCATCCCAGAGGATAAAAGCTGAAACCAGATTGGCTGATATGGGCAGCGCCCCCCTCCCCCCCGCTTTTCATAAATATTGAGAGTTATAGGACAAAATATTCCCCAAAAATTCCAAAAACTGGGAAAAGTTCGGCTTTTCGATACAAAGTCATTCTTGTTGATGAATTCTGTAATTGTGACCTTCAGCCGTATCATCCCCGGTGATCCCGCCATGGAGGGCCTGGCTCAGGCACTGCCTGTTCTAGGGTGACACCTATCTGCCGATCGTTCTGCGGTGTCACCCTGTCACCTGTGCCCCCCCCCCTCCATCATATTACCACGAGGGTCTGTTCCAGGGTGACAACGCCTCGCCCCGCCTCCCAATTGTACCCCGGTTGTTGTCACCCTGTCTTTTATTGGAGGCTCCATGCGGCAGTTTCGGCACGCATGACACAGACACGGTCCACTGTTGTCACCGCCAGGAAACCCCGCCCTCAGAAATGCTGTGCGGCTGTCGCTGGAGTCCATGGAGCCTGGGAGTGGCTGCAAAGAGGTTGCAGGAGATCCGCAGCAATCGCATCTGCAGCTCCGGGGCGGTTCGCAGCATAGAAACGCAGAACCTTCTGGATGCATTTCTGCATGTATTTCACACATTTTCGGTGCGTTCCGGTGCGTTTTTGATGCATTCCGGTGTATTTCTCGCTCTTTTTCCCTTCACCTTAAGGAAGGACGTGCATTCCGGTGCATTTGTTTGTTTTCTGCTGTATTTGTTTCCCTTCTGTTCTTTTTTCACCTTCTGGTGCATTTTTTGGTGCATTTTTGATGCGTTCCGGTACGTTTTTGTCACTTTTATATGTGTTTCGGTGCGTTAATAATGCATTCCAATGTATTTTCCCCTCTTAAGAAAGGACGTGCGTTCTGGTGCATTTTTTGTGCGTTTAGATGTGTTTCAGTGCATTTTTATGCGTCCTGGTGCATTTTTGGCACTTTTTTATGCGTTCTGGTGCATTTTTCACACGTTTTTGATGCGTTCCAGTGTATTTTTCCCCATTTTCTCTTTACATGAAGAAAGGACGTGCGTTCTGGTGCATTGTTTGGTGCGTTTAGATGCGTTTCAGTGCATTTTTATGCGTCCTGGTGCATTTTTGGCACTTTTTTATGCAACCCGGTGCATTTTTGACACGTTTTTGACACATTTTTGATGCACTCCGGTGTATTTTTCCCTCTTTTTCTCTTCACCTTAAGAAAAGACGTGCGTTCTGGTGCATTTTTTGGTGCATTTTTGATGCGTTCCGGTACGTTTTTGTCACTTTTTATGCATTCCAGTGCGTTTTTGAAGCATTCCAGTGTATTTTACCCCTTTTTCTCTTCACATGAAGAAAGGACGTGCGTTCTGGTGCATTTTTTGGTGAGCTTAGATGCGCTCCAGTGCGTTTTTTATGCATTTTGGTGCGTTTTTGTCACTTTTTTATGAGCTCCAGCGCGTTTTGGATGCATTCCAGTGTATTTTTCCCTCTTTGTCTCTTCTTAAATAATGACGTGTGTTCCGGTGCGCTTTTGGTGCATTTGGGTGCATTTTTGGTGCTTTTTAAAAATGTTTTCCTGGTGTATTTGTTTCCCTTCTTTTTTTCTTTCACCTTATATAAGGACGTGTGCGTTCCGGTGCGTTTAGAGGAGTTCCGGTGCGTTTAGAGGAGTTCCGGTGCGTTTAGAGGAGTTCCGGTGCGTTTTTGATGATCTCTGGTATATTTTCATTGCTCTTTTTCTTCACTCTAATTAAGGACATGTGCGTTCCGGTGCGTTTTTGATACGCTCTGATGTCACCTAAAATAAAGACGTGCGTTCTGGTACATTTTTTTCTTGATCTTAAATTAGGATGTGTGATCCAGCGCATGTTTTGTTTTTGATGCGTTTCACTGCGTTCCAGTACAGTTCAGACAAAATGCCGCCTGTTCCACTTTATTTTTTCTTGAACGCACAGGAACTGGAACACGCAGGAAGTGGAACGCACAAGAACTGGAACGCGCAGGAAGTGGAGCGCACAAGAACTGGAACCCGCAGGAACTGGAACGCACAAGAACTGGAACGCACAAGAACTGGAACACGCAGGAACTGGAACGCACAAGGACTGGAACGGACAGGAAGTGGAACGCGCAGGAAGTGGAACACGCAGGAAGTGGAACACGCAGGAAGTGGAACGCACAAGAACTGGAACGCGCAGGAAGTGGAGCGCACAAGAACTGGAACCCGCAGGAACTGGAACGCACAAGAACTGGAACGCACAAGAACTGGAACACGCAGGAACTGGAACGCACAAGGACTGGAACGGACAGGAAGTGGAACGCGCAGGAAGTGGAACACGCAGGAAGTGGAACACGCAGGAAGTGGAACGCACAAGAACTGGAACGCGCAGGAAGTGGAACGCACAAGAACTGGAACGCACAGGAACTGGAACGTGCAGGAACTAGAACGTGCAGGAACTGGAACGCGCAGGAAGTGGAACACGCAGGAAGTGGAACACGCAGGAAGTGGAACACGCAGGAAGTGGAGCGCACAAGAACTGGAACGCGCAAGAAGTAGAACACGCAGGAACTGGAACACGCAAGAAGTGGAATGCGCAAGAACTGGAACGCACAGGAACTGGAACACGCAGGAACTGGAACGCGCAGGAACTGGAACGCACAAGAACTGGAATGCACTGGAACTGGAACGCAAAGGAACTGGAACGCGCAGGAACTGGAACACGCAGGAACTGGAACGCGCAGGAACTGGAACGCACAAGAACTGGAACGCACAGGAACTGGAACGCACAGGAACTGGAACGCGCAGGAACTGAAACGCGCTGAAACTGAAACGCGCTGAAACTGCAACGCGCAGGAACTGCAACATGCAGGAACTGAAATGCACAGGAACTGGAACACGCAGGAAGTGGAACGCGCAAGACCTGGAACATGCAAGAACTGGAACGCACAAGAAGTGTAACGCGCATGAACTGGAACGCGCAGGAACTGAAACGCGCAAGTATTGGAACGCACAGGACTGGAACGCGCAAGAACTGGAATGCGCAGGAACGCGCAGGAACTGGAACACGCAGGAACTGGAATGCACAGGAACGCGCAGGAACTGGAACAGGCAGGAGCTGGAACGCACTGGTGTGATGGCAATGGCATGCCATTGGAAACCATGTAACCTACTATCCATGCATTTTTGATGCAGAAACAAACCTGCACTGGGCTGCATGTGGTGTGAACGGGTCCTGATCTGCCGTGTCACACATTTCACAGAGCCTGCCCTCTGGGTGGAGGAGTCTCAGGAGGCGGAGTCAGCCCAGGAATCTGCAAGGAACCATAGGATATGTAGTCCTTAGAAATGGAGGAGATCTGCAAGGCATGCTGGGAATCCGGGAAGTTGTGGGAAGAGGCAGCCAGCAGAGCGGCAGAAAAGGAGACAAAATTCTCCATCTATCTAATGTCTGGCTCCGCGTGACTGAGAATTCCCACCAATCGCCTGCAGGACATTCCTTCCAATCGGCTGCCCAGCAGGCAGGAAACACGCAGTCCCTATTGTGTACAATCGCACCGAACTGCTTGCTGGCTGCGACACTCTGCGACCGACTACACAGGCACTGCCAGACGCACGCTGTGATCACTTAATGGCAATGCTGTTAAGTGTGGGCGGAGCCTCAGAGTACAAGAGATCCACCCATCAATATATATAGAATAACATCGTAGATAGATCAATAGATAGATAATAGATTGATAAATGGATAGATAGATAATAGATTGATTGATCGATCGATTGATAAATTATAGTTAGATAGATAGATAGATAGATAGATAGATAGATAGATGATAGATAGATAGATAGATAGATAGATAGATAGATAGATAATTAGATAGATAGATAATAGATAGATAGATAATAGATAGATAATAGATAGATAGATAGATAATAGATAGATAGATAGATAGATAGATAGATAGATAGATAGATAGATAGATAATAGATAGATAGATAGATAGATAGA
>NW_028321736.1:15000-43684 GCF_062004578.1 Staurois parvus | reverse complement strand
ACAAAAAAAAAAACCCCAAAAAACAAAACAAAAAAAAAAAAAACTACATCCGGCTCAAAATATTACAGCTGTAATTACATCCCAAGCTAAAGCTAGTTACATATTAAACCATTTCTTCAGTAACAAAACCTTCTATAACGATAAAATGTCTAAATCTTCAACATGAATCCAAAGGGTTAAAAAACAATCAGAATTAACAAAAAAACTCTGAGAGCGGGTAGGAATATAATGTGAATACAAAGAGTGTGCATACTCCAAGATATACATCAATACAGGGGGTGTAGTCTGATAGACGGTACATACGGGCAGATCTATAGAGGGGGTGTATACAATAAATATCTGGAGATCTATAGAGGGGGTGTATACAATAAATATCGGGAGATCTATAGAGGGGTGTATACAATAAATATCGGGCAGATCTATAGAGGGGGTGTATACAATAAATATCGGGAGATCTATAGAGGGGGTGTACACAATAAATATTAGGCAGATCTATAGAGGGGGTGGTATACAATAAATATCGGGAGATCTATAGAGGGGGTGTATACAATAAATATCGGGCAGATCTATAGAGGGGGTGTATACAATAAATATCGGGCAGATCTATAGAGGGGGTGTATACAATAAATATCGGGCAGATCTATAGAGGGGGTGTATACAATAAATATCGGGCAGATCTAAGATCTATAGAGGGGGTGTACACAATAAATATCGGGCAGATCTATAGAGGGGGTGTATACAGTAAATATCGGGCAGATCTATAGAGGGGGTGTATACAATAAATATCGGGAGATCTATAGAGGGGGTGTATACAATAAATATCAGGAGATCTTTACAGGGGGTGTACAGTCTGATATACGGTACATATTGGCAGATCTATAGAGGGGGTGTATACAATATCGGGCAGATCTATAGGGGGGGTGTATACAATAAATATCGGGAGATCTATAGAGGGGGTGTATAAAATAAATATCGGGAGATCTATAGAGGGGGTGTATACAATAAATATCGGGCAGATCTATAGAGGGGGTGTATACAATAAATATCGGGAGATCTATAGAGGGGGTGTACACAATAAATATCGGGCAGATCTATAGAGGGGGTGTATACAATAAATATCGGCCAGATCTATAGAGGGGGTGTATACAATAAATATCGGGCAGATCTATAGAGGGGGTGTATACAATAAATATCGGGCAGATCTATAGAGGGGGTGTACACAATAAATATCGGGCAGATCTATAGAGGGGGTGTACACAATAAATATCGGGCAGATCTATAGAGGGGGTGTATACAATAAATATCAGGCAGATCTATAGAGGGGGTGTATACAGTAAATATCAGGCAGATCTATAGAGGGGGTGTATACAGTAAATATCAGGCAGATCTATAGAGGGGGTGTATACAGTAAATATCGGGCAGATCTATAGAGGGGGTGTATACAATAAATATCGGGAGATCTATAGAGGGGGTGTATACAATAAATATCAGGAGATCTTTACAGGGGGTGTACAGTCTGATATACGGTACATATTGGCAGATCTATAGAGGGGGTGTATACAATATCGGGCAGATCTATAGGGGGGGTGTATACAATAAATATCGGGAGATCTATAGAGGGGGTGTATACAATAAATATCGGGAGATCTATAGAGGGGGTGAATACAATAAATATCGGGAAGATCTATAGGGGGGGTGTATACAATATCGGGCAGATCTATAGTGGGGGGTGTATACAATAAATATCGGGAGATCTATAGAGGGGGTGTATACAATAAATATCGGGCAGATCTATAGAGGGGGTGTATACAATAAATATCGGGCAGATCTATAGAGGGGGTGTATACAATAAATATCGGGAGATCTATAGAGGGGGTGAATACAATAAATATCGGGAGATCTATAGAGGGGGTGAATACAATAAATATCGGGCAGATCTATAGAGGGGGTGTATACAATAAATATCGGGCAGATCTATAGAGGGGGTGTATACAATAAATATCGGGAGATCTATAGAGGGGGGTGTATACAATAAATATCGGGAAGATCTATAGGGGGGGTGTATACAATATCGGGCAGATCTATAGGGGGGGTGTATACAATAAATATCGGGAGATCTATAGAGGGGTGTATACAATAAATATCGGGCAGATCTATAGAGGGGGTGTATACAATAAATATCGGGCAGATCTATAGAGGGGGTGTATACAATAAATATCGGGCAGATCTATAGAGGGGGTGTATACAATAAATATCGGGAGATCTATAGAAGGGGTGAATACAATAAATATCGGGCAGATCTATAGAGGGGGTGTATACAATAAATATCGGGCAGATCTATAGAGGGGGTGTATACAATAAATATCGGGCAGATCTATAGAGGGGGTGTATACAATAAATATCGGGCAGATCTATAGAGGGAACATACTGTATACTCTGATATATGGTACTTATCAGCAAGGGCGGCACGGGTGCGCAAAATCACGAATATATGTGATTTTGCAATTACGGGTAGGGCGCGCGCGCGAACTGCGTGCACGCCCCACCCACTCTGCCATTAGTGGCCGTGGCTGTCAATCACCGTGTCCCGGCTGGTGATTACTGACAAGGAGGGTTGCTTTGTTTACTAACAGTCCTCCTCCCTGTCCACACACTGCTCTGGATGGCTGTGCAGAGCCATCCAGAACAGTGTGCTTACAGTGATGCACCCCCCCTGCCCCCTAGTAAAACACGCCCAGCACACAGTTAACCCTTTGATTGCCCCACATGTTAACCCCTTCCTGCCCAGTGCCATTAGTACAGTGTCAGTGCATTTCATTTTAGCACTGATCACTGTATCGGTGTTACTGGGGATGTCAGTGACACCAAGTCAGTCCCCCCCCCCCCCCAGTGTCAGAATGCCCGCTGCAATCCCATTATAAGTCGCTGATTGCTGCCATTATTAGTAAAAAATCAGCCCCGGCACCTGCGTTTAGCGAATATGCTTACCCCCTCCTTCTCGCCCAGCAAGTGCAGTGTCAGTAGGTCACTGTCACTTGATATATTGCACACAAAACCGCAGTGTTGGCAGAATCAGACCTGATCTCTGCTAGCACTTGCCGGTAAATTTTGATGACTCTCATATACAGCAGAGTGCCAGTACTAGTGCCGCGCTACCTTTTGGTGAACTGTCGAGTACCAGCGGCCTAGTACATCCTGGTCTTTCACATACCAGCACTGCAATATCACTTGGTGACGTGGCGAGTCCCATAAGAGCAGTACAAGCCGGTGCGGTGGTGAGCACAAGTAGTGTCCCGCAGCCACCAAGAAGTCGCAGACAGGCCTGTAGAGCCCCTAGTATCCTTCCATATGTGCTTGCAAATCCCGATTGGCAGCCCACAAATTCTGCAGCACCCGTACTTCCCCCATTCACTGCCCAACCCGGAATTCAGGTGGAAATAGCAAATTTAACTCCTCCCCTTGATTTTTGTAGCTGTTTTTCACGGAATATCTGTATGCATTGATTGTGGCTCAAAGCAGTTTATAAGCACAACAATTTATCGCCACCAACCTAAATTCCAACCTTGACAGACCATTCCCATGGAAACTCATTACGGTTTCAGAATTTACATTTTTTGAGGGCCTAACCCTCAACATGGGCATTACTAAAAGAAATGAATTGCGGTTGTATTGGTCCGCAGACCCGATCCATCGTATGCCGTGTTCTCGGCTGCCATGGCCAGGCATAGATATGAGAGTATAATGTGTTTTATGCATTTCAGCGACAATACAATCTGTCATCCTCGGGGGGACCCTGAATTTCAGCGACAATACACTCTGTCATCCTTGGGGGGACCCTGAATTTCAGTGACAACACACTCTGTCATCCTCGGGGGGACCCTGAATTTCAGCGACAATACACTCTGTCATCCTCGGGGGGACCCCAAATTTGACCGGCTCCACAAAATTCAGCCCCTCGCAAATCACCTTAATCAAAAATTTGCAGATGTCTATACTCCCCAGCAACACATCTGCGTTGAGGAGTCCCTCATTCATTTTTCTGGCCGCCTTGCATTCAAACAATTCCTCCCCAGCAAGCGTGCCAGATATGGGGTCAGGATGTAGAAGACCTGTGAGGGGGCAACAGGCTATACTTGTAAGTATCGGATTTACGAGGGAAAAGATAGTCACGTGGAGCCCCCCGGATGCCCAGACTACATGGGGAGCAGTGACAGGATAGTTTGGGACTTGGTGTCATCATTTCCCCATATGGGGTACCACTTATACGTGGACAATTTTTATTCAAGCGTGCCACTATTTAGACATTTGTTCAATCTGTGAATTGGCACATGTGGCACCGTGCGACCTAATCATCGGGCTTCCCCCACCGGCTTGTAAACACCCGTCTTAGAAAGGGGGAAAAACAGGAAATGAGGATGTCATTCAGCTGGAGGACCGACTTATATATGAGGTAAGTACTCTGTAGTGGGGGGAGGGGCGATATATGAGTCAAGTACTCTGTAGTGGGGGGAGGGGCGATATATGAGTCAAGTACTCTGTAGTGGGGGGGAGGGGTGATATGAGGCAAGTACTCTGTAGTGGAGGGGCGATATATATGAGGTAAGTACTCTGTAGTGGAGGGGCGATATATATGAGGTAAGTACTCTGTAGTGGGGGGGGGCGATATATATATATGAGGTAAGTACTCTGTAGTGGGGGGGAGGGGCGATATATATGAGGTAAGTACTCTGTAGTGGGGGGGGGGGGCGATATATATGAGGTAAGTACTCTGTAGTGGGGGGGGGGCGATATATATGAGGTAAGTACTCTGTAGTGGAGGGGCGATATATATGAGGTAAGTACTCTGTAGTGGGGGGGGCGATATATATGAGGTAAGTACTCTGTAGTGGGAGGGGTGATATATATGAGGTAAGTACTCTGTAGTGGGGGGGGCGATATATATATGAGGTAAGTACTCTGTAGTGGGGGGGGCGATATATATATGAGGTAAGTACTCTGTAGTGGGGGGGGGCGATATATATATGAGGTAATTACTCTGTAGTGGGGGGTGATATATATGAGGTAAGTACTCTGTAGTGGGGGGGGGGGGGGGTGATATATATGAGGTAAGTACTCTGTAGTGGGGGGGGGGCGATATATATGAGGTAAGTACTCTGTAGTGGGAGGGGTGATATATATGAGGTAAGTACTCTGTAGTGGGGGGGGCGATATATATATGAGGTAAGTACTCTGTAGTGGGGGGGCGATATATATATATGAGGTAAGTACTCTGTAGTGGGGGGGAGGGGCGATATATATGAGGTACTCTGTAGTGGGGGAGGGGCGATATATATGAGGTAAGTACTCTGTAGTGGGGGGAGGGGCGATATATATGAGGTAAGTACTCTGTAGTGGGGGGGGGGGGTGATATATATGAGGTAAGTACTCTGTAGTGGGGGGAGGGGCAATATATATGAGGTAAGTACTCTGTAGTGGGGGGAGGGGCAATATATATGAGGTAAGTACTCTGTAGTGGGGGAGGGGCGATATATGAGGCAAGTACTCTGTAGTGGGGGGAGGGGCAATATGAGGTAAGTACTCTGTAGTGGGGGAGGGGCAATATGAGGTAAGTACTCTGTAGTGGGGGAGGGGCGATATGAGGTAAGTACTCTGTAGTGGGGGGAGGGGCAATATGAGGTAAGTACTCTGTAGTGGGGGGAGGGGCGATATGAGGTAAGTACTCTGTAGTGGGGGAGGGGCGATATATATATGAGGTAAGTACTCTGTAGTGGGGGGAGGGGTGATATGAGGTAAGTACTCTGTAGTGGGGGGGGGCAATATGAGGTAAGTACTCTGCAGTGGGGGGAGGGGCAATATGAGGTAAGTACTCTGTAGTGGGGGGGGCAATATGAGGTAAGTACTCTGCAGTGGGGGGAGGGGCAATGTGAGGTAAGTACTCTGTAGTGGGGGAGGGGCGATATATGAGGTAAGTACTCTGTAGTGGGGGAGGGGCGATATGAGGTAAGTACTCTGTAGTGGGGGAGGGGCGATATGAGGTAAGTACTCTGTAGTGGGGGAGGGGCGATATGAGGTAAGTACTCACGGTAGGTGCCGTCGTTCCTCTTACAGGAGTAGGTGGTCCCGACCTGTACGGTGAATTCCTCCTCCATGGTCTCCTCCTCCTCCTCGGGGAAGCTCTCCTCCTCCTCCTCCTCACACACCCCCATGGTCTCCGGGTCTCTCGGTGGGCTCAGGGCGGCCATGGCTGGCGGTCACGTGGTCTCTGTGAGGCCGAAGGGCGGGAAATGTGGCGGTGTGTCGGAGGAAGCAGCTCCTGACAGAGAAGCCGGGCACGGATGGGCTGTATCCGGAGAGGGCGCGGATGGCGGGGCGGGAAAAAGTCGGACTTCTCACACAACAACGAGGTTCGCAGCTCCGTGCACAGCAACCACACCGGAAACCAACGAAGCCGGAAGTGAGCTCGGCAAGGGGCGGGAAATGTTAGGGGAGGAGCATATGGTGCGTTTTCATTTCCTCCGCCCCTTACTGACATCACTTCCGGGTCTTTGTGATTTTTCGAAGGAAGTTTTCATCTCATCGTTCCATCATAGGGGAGGGCGGGACCAGGGCGTGTCTTCCATTATAGGGCGGGACCAGGGCGTGTCTTTCCATTATTGTACATGAGGTGATTGTAGCCGTTATTGTGCAGAATGAATAAAGTTAGTGAAGTAAGAAAGGTCACAAGTGCAGGGAGCTGCCATTTTCTTGGAGACCAACCACAGCAGCTCACATTACAATTGTACACAATGGATGGCTTCCACTCATCACGGTTATGATGGTTAGCACTTCCGCCTGGCAGTACTGGGGTCCTTGGTTCCAACCACGACACCACCTACCTGGAGTTTGCATGTTCTCCCTGTGCCTGCGTGGGTTTCCTCCCAGACTCCAAAGACTTGCTGGCCCTAGTGTGTGTATGTATAAATGTGAGGAACCTCAGACTGTACGCTCCTCGGGGGCGGGGACTGATCTGAATGTACAATTGTGACAGCAGAAATATTTTATTTTTGTGTAGTTTTGTTGAACTCAACAGTGTGTCCGCTCCTCGGGGGCGGGGACTGATGTGAAATGTACAATTATGACGGACAACAGCTTGTCAGCTGAATTAAATCTAGGAGTTCCTACGCCCCGCAGGGGGTGGGAGATGAGGTTGATCTCAGCAGGAGGCACAGACGGCACAGTGTCCTCTAGCTGGATAAAGACGTTTCGGCTCCGGGGGTTTGAGGTTTGGGTGAATTGAAGGGATAATATATTTTTTCCCTATGCTGGCAGAAGTGCTCAGACCTTTTCCTGAGTGTTCTCCTGTGATGGACACACAGGAGCCGAGGGCTGCATGTCTAGAAGGAAGTTAGAAGATACGCAGAACTGCTGAGAAAGAGTCTTGTATGGGCCGTGCTCCACTTTCTAAACTGCTGGGACTGTGGCTGGGGTAGTTCCATATTGTCTATGGGGCTTCCTGGACACTGGGACACTCCCCCCCATTTGCTGCCCTCTCCTCCCCTGCTTGCTCCTCTCCTCCCCTGCTCGCTCCTCTCCTCCCCTGCTCGCTGTTCTCCTCCCCTGCTTGCTACTTTCCTCCCCTGCTCGCTCTTCTCCGCTGCTTGCTCCTCTCCTCCCCTGCTCGCTGCCCTCTCTTCCCCTGCTCGCTGTTCTCCTCCCCTGCTCGCTGTTCTCCTCCCCTGCACGCTCCTTTCCTCCCCTGCTCGCTCTTCTCCGCTGCTTGCTCCTCTCCTCCCCTGCTCGCTGCCCTCTCTTCCCCTGCTCGCTGTTCTCTTCCCCTGCTCGCTGTTCTCTTCCCCTGCTCACTGTTCTCCCCTGCTCGCTGTTCTGCCCTCTCTTCCCCTGCTCGCTCCTCTCCTCCCCTGCTCGCTCCTCTCCTCCCCTGCTTGCTGCCCTCTCCTGCTCACTGTTCTCCTCCCCTGCTCGCTGTTCTCCTCCCCTGCTCGCTGCCCTCCTCCCCTGCTCGCTGCCCTCCTCCCCTGCTCGCTGCCCTCCTCCCCTGCTCGCTGTTCTCCTCCCCTGCTTGTTGTTCTCCTCCCCTGCTCGCTGCCCTCCTTCCCTGCTCCCTGCCCTCCTCCCCTGCTTGTTGGTCTCCTCCCCTGCTCGCTGCTCTCCTCCCCTGCTCGCTGCCCTCCTCCCCTGCTCGCTGTTCTCCTCCCCTGCTCACTGCCCTCCTTCCCCGCTCCCTGCCCTCCTCCCCTGCTTGTTGGTCTCCTCCCCTGCTCGCTGCCCTCGCCTCCCCTGGTTGCTCCTCTCCTCCACTGCTCGCTGCCCTCTCCTCCCCTGCTCGCTCCTCTCCCCCCTGCTCGCTCTTCTCCTCCCCTGCTGTTGTGCTGTGAGAGGTCTTGTGCTGCAGCAAGACCCTACAGCCCGCTCTCCATCCCAGGACCTCTGAAGAGCCTGGCTGGCCTGCTACTGCTACCGGCCCCTTGCTCTCTCCACCACTTGCCAGAGTTCTGCCTCCTTGCTGTGTGCCAACCCCTGCACTGAGGATTTAACTCTGACTTAATCCTTGCCCGCCAATGTTCTGCCTCCTTGTTGTGTGCCAACCCCTGCACTGAGGATTTAACCCGGACTTAACCCTTGCCCTCCAGAGTTCTGCCTCCTTGCTGTGTGCCAACCCCTGCACTGAGGATTTAACCCGGACTTCACCCTTGCCCACCAGAGTTCTGCCTCCTTGCTGTGTGCCAACCCCTGCGCTGAGGATTTAACCCGGACTTAACCCTTGCCCACCAGAGTTCTGCCTCCTTGCTGTGTGCCAACCCCTGCGCTGAGGATTTAACTCCGACTTCACCCTTGCCCACCAGAGTTCTGCCTCCTTGCTGTGTGCCAACCCCTGCGCTGAGGATTTAACTCCGACTTCACCCTTGCCCACCAGAGTTCTGCCTCCTTGCTGTGTGCCAACCCCTGCGCTGAGGATTTAACTCCGACTTCACCCTTGCCCACCAGAGTTCTGCCTCCTTGCTGTGTGCCAACCCTTGCACTGAGGATTTAACCCGGACTTAACCCTTGCCCGACAGAGTTCTGCCTCCTTGCTGTGTGCCAACCCCTGCGCTGAGGATTTAACATGGACTTAACCCTTGCCCGCCAGAGTACTGCCTCCTTGCTGTGTGCCAATTGCTGTGACGAGGACATAACCCAGGGGTGGGCAAACTTTTTGACTTGAGGGCCGCAATGGGTTCATATATTGGACCCGGGGGCCGGACCAAGAGTAGATGAATGATGTGTATGTGTCATCCATAGTAAGTATAGTAATATTCCCCCATAGTAAGCATAGTAATTAATCACCCATATAGTAATTCATCCCCCATAGTAATTCATCCCCCATATAGTAATTCATCCCCCATATAGTAATTCATCCCCCATATAGTAATTCATCCCCCATAGTAATTCATCCCCCATATAGTAATTCATCCCCCATATAGTAATTCATCCCCCATATAGTAATTCATCCTCCATAGTAATTCATCCCCCATATAGTAATTCATCCCCCATATAGTAATTCATCCCCCATAGTGTAATTCATCCCCCATAGTGTAATTCATCCCCCATAGTAATTCATTCCCCATAATAATTCATCCCCCATATTAAGTCCCCAAGTCCCCCCTGTGTCAATTCACTTATCTTTGCTCCGCGCGTTCCTCTCGCCGTGTTCCCGCGCCGTTCCAGTGTAGCAGGAAAATTTGTCCCCTATGAGGATCTGTCCCCCTCGACGTATCTGCGCATGTGCCAGTTTCAGCCATTAGCAGCCGATCGGCGATCTCCGGCACATGTGCAGATACGTCGAGGGGGACAGATCCTCATGCTACACCGGTCTTCAGGGCGGACTGTGAGAGGAGCCTAGCGGGAGCCTAGCTCCGCGGACCGGATTAAAAGGCCCGCGGGCCGTAGTTTGCCCATTGCTGACTTAACCCTTGCCCGCCAGAGTCCTGCCACCCTGTTGTGGGCCCAGACTGTGCTACGGACTAACCCCTTTGATTACTGGACTTCTGCCCCCTGCTGCGTGCCCAACCTATGTTACGGATTCAACCCCCTTTTGCTTACTACAACTCGGTTATCCTTGTTGTGTGCCCCACTCTGTGTTATGGACTTAACCCATTTTTTTCTACCAGAACTCTGCTATACTAATCGTGTGCCCTCACTATTATTCAATAAAAGTCTTGTGTGTCCCGCAGCTCTCCACCTGTGTTCTGTTCCACCCACTCCTCCATCACAATATATATCTATATATATGTAAAGCACTGCGTAAATTGACAGCGCTATATAAGTACCTGTAGTAGTAATAATAATAATAATGACGACTTTCATTGGGTACGGTTGTGCTGATCTCTGTGATTGGTCACAGTGATCACAAGGTACAGACGGGACGAATCACAGCCCACCTGTACCATGTGATTAGCTCTGGCCAATCATAGCTAATCACAATAGTGTAGTACAGTGTAATAATACAGTGTAGTACAGTGTTACTATGGTAACACTGTATTACTCTGGTCACAGTATGTAAAAAAAATTGTAAAGAAACTATGTAACAAAAAAGGAAAAAAAACTGTTATTTTTTTCTTTTTTGTTTACATAATGTCACCAGTCAGTGTCCCTGATCACCACCACGCCAGTTATATGATGACGCTGTACTGCATTGGTGACAGTAATGTCTTCATTTTCCAAAAGATTGTGACAAAAAATTACAACTTCCAAAAACTCACCATGCCTCTTACTAAATACCTTGGACTGTCTACTTTCCAAAAAGGGGTCATCTGGGGGATACTTGTATTGTCCTGACTTTTTCAGGCCTCATGAAATGAGATCCTCTATCAGTACATCAGGATTAATCAATTTTCATATATTTATATATACAATAGTTTTTCCTACAGACTAAGTAATAAACACGGATTTTGATTATTTTTGCTAAATAAATGTAGCAGAAACCATTTTGGCCTCAATTTATGAAGGAAGATTATTTATTTGCAAATTTTTATAACAGAAATGAAAAAAAAGTGTTTAATTTTGGTATTTTTTTTTCATTTAATGAAAAAAAAAAATAGCTGTGATTAAAAACCATCAACAGAAAGCTCTATTGGTGTGAAAAAATGAAAAAACTTTTCTTTTGGGTACAGTGTTGCATGACAGCGCAATTGCTATTCAAAGTGTGAGAGTGCTGAAAGCTCAAAATTGGCCTGGGAAGGGAGGGGGTGAAAGTGTCCAGTTTTGAAGTGGTCAAATTAGTACTAAAGGCAAAAATGTTTTTCATTTTGGACAACACAAGGAAGGGTTATAACGTTTGGTGTGCTGGGTGTACAGAAATGTGTTGGGGGCACAGTAGTCATCTGCAATAATGATGTGCAGGAACCTCTAGCAACCAATCTGTCAGGAATCTAGGAATGACCAGAAAGGTGTGGACTGACACAGGGAAACGCCGGCTTCAGGTATAGTATTATAATACAGGTTATTATTAGCCACCCAGATATATATATATATAAACGCACAGTGAACAAACCAACCTTCCACTAATCTTAGTAGGTGCAGGAACACAGGCGTAGTCAGGGCTGGAGAGGTGGAATGGTCAGGCCGGCCGTAGGGTTCTGTAACGACTGCCTGGTGGTACCTCTAGTGGTCCCCAGGACAGGATTCCCCAGGGCGCGGAGTCTAAGTCCCAGTCTGCTTATTCACCAGGGCCCCTGATGGTGGGGATGGACTTGGAGCAGGCAGGAACCAGGTCGCGGCCCCTGAGTACACCTGCTAGTGGTAGAGGGATCCGCCAGATGTATGTGCAGGTAGAAAGCCTGATGTGAAGAGGCAGAAGGTGTGAGCAGGGACGGCTGGATCCGTGCAGGATGGATGGATGGCAGAGTAGTAGCGTGGTCAGACGGGCCAGGTCAGCAACGTGCGGGCAGCAAGGTACCAAAGGAGCAGGCAGAGAATGGTCAGGGTCACAAGCTGGGTTCAGTAACTCACGGGCAGCGCAGTACAGGGGATCAGGCAGAAGGATGGTCAGGCAAGCCAGGGGTTCAACAGGAGACGGTCAGCAGAGGTCAGGATCAAGCCGGGTCAGCAACGAAGCAGGAACACAGGATACCAGGTACAGGGGCTCATGGGAAAACATACACCGAGGCCCAGATTACAGGCCTGGTCATGCCTTAAATACACCTTCTGCAATCTGCCCCAGGTTTGGCTGATTGCAGGAGTGAGCTTCTGGCTGCTGAGAGCACCCGCTGGTCAGCTCTGGTACTGCAGCCCACACAGCAGGTGAGTCCCACCACCAGTGCTGAGTCCATTCCTGACAGTACCCCCCCTCAAGGAGCGGCCTCAGGACGCTCCAAACAGTCCTTAGTGGGCAAAATGTTCCACCGCCCGGGTCAGGTAACTGGCTGAATATCCTACTGCTGGAGTAAACCGGCTGGCTGGGTTTCCTGCAGGTAGACTTCTCTTTGTGTAGGAGAACCCAGGAAGGCAGGTCACTGGGCACAGGATTTCCAGGAGCAGGCTGGGATTCAGTTATTGGCCAGTTTAGCTGGACATCAGGTGCTGGCATGTCGGGCTGTGCAGCGGGCAGAGGCACGTCAGCGGGCACTGAGTCATCTGGCACGACAGCGGGCACCGAGTCACCGGGCACGTCAGCGGGCACCGAGCCATCTAGCAGAACCGCGGGCACAGAGTCACCTGGCAAGTCAGCGGGCACCGAGTCACCTGGCATGTCAGCGGGCACCGAGCCATCTAGCAGAACCGCGGGTACTGGGTCACCAAGCTCGACAGCAGGCACCAAATTAACTGGCACAACAGTGGGCACTGAATCAACTGGCACAACAGTGGGCACCAAGTCATCTGGCACGACAGCGGGCACCAAGTCATCTGGCACGACAGCGGGCACTGAGTCACCAGGCACCGAGCCATCTAGCAGAACCGCGGGCACAGAGTCACCTGGCAAGTCAGCGGGCACCGAGTCACCGGGCATGTCAGCGGGCACCGAGCCATCTAGCAGAACCGCGGGTACCGGGTCACCAAGCTCGTCAGCGGGCACCGAGTCAACTGGCACGACAGCGGGCACCGAGTCACCGGGCATGTCAGTGGGCACCGAGCCATCTAGCAGAACCGTGGGTACCGGGTCACCAAGCTCGACAGCGGGCACCGAGTCAACTGGCATGACAGCGGGCACCGAGTCATCAGGCATCGGGTCATGTGGCTCAACAGCGGGCATTGGGTCCTCAGGCATCAGGTCATCTGGCTCGACAGTGGGCACCGAGTCAACTGGCACGACAGCGGGCACCGAGTCATCAGGCACCAAGTCATCCGGCTCAACAGCGGACACCGAGTCAACTGGCACGACAGTGGGCACCGAGTCAACTGGTACGACAGCGGGCACCAAGTCAACTGGCACGACAGCGGGCACCAAATCATCAGGCATCGAGTCAACTGGTACGACAGCGGGCACCAAGTCAACTGGCACGACAGCGGGCACCGAATCATCAGGCATCAAGTCATCTGGCTCGACAGCGGGCACCGAGTCAACTGGCACCGAGTCAACTGGCACGACAACGGGCACCAGGTCATCAGGCATCAAGTCAACTGGCAGGATGGTACAGCGAGTGGGAGCAGGGTATTGACATGCGGTAGATAGCAGGGTATACTGGGCTGTCACTGGGGGTGCTGTCGGGAATGCAGGAAAAGAGCTTTGAGCAGAGGAATAATGAGAAACAGGACTGGTTTGTTGCAAGCTGATTGAGGCTGGGTGTAACAAGTCTGACCATGTCTGCAGTAAGGGTTGGACAACGCTCAGCTTACACAAGGCCTGTCTGGTCAAAGATTGCACTGCGTTTATACACTTCTTTAGCACATGTGGTGAACATGCTGAATAATGCTCCAAGAAGCAATCCGGATCATCCTCCAACAACCATACCAGTGATACTATTTGACTCGCCCTGAATGGAGGAAGAAAGTCATCCCTGCTTCCAGGGGTACTAGATGAAGCCAACTCAGCACAAGCCTGAATCAATGGTTGCACCTCAGAGAGCTCTAGGTCCTGACCTACTAGGGAATGAGGGACCCGTATGCACTCTAGCAGCTGATGCCTGGTATACTCCCGCAGAGTCTGATAGGCATATTCTCTGTCATCAAAGACTAGAATAGACAAATACACAACCTCCTCAGGATGCATCCTTCACAACAAGTCAAGATGGCTTCCCTGTGCAGCCACTTCTGGTCAGGAAAGGCCTTGGTGTGATGTCAGGAATCTAGGAATGACCAGAAAGGTGTGGACTGACACAGGGAAACGCCGGCTTCAGGTATAGTATAATAATACAGTTTATTATTAGCCACCCAGATATATATATATAAACGCACAGTGAACAAACCAACCTTCCACTAATCTTAGTAGGTGCAGGAACACAGGAGTAGTCAGGGCTGGAGAGGTGGAATGGTCAGGCCGGCCGTAGGGTTCTGTAACGACTGCCTGGTGGTACCTCTAGCGGCCCTCAGGACAGGATTCCCCAGGGCGCGGAGTCTAAGTCCCAGTCTGCTTATTCACCAGGGCCCCTGATGGTGGGGATGGACTTGGAGCAGACAGGAACCAGGTCGCGGCCCCTGAGTACACCTGCTAGTGGTAGAGGGATCCGCCAGAGGTATGTGCAGGTAGAAAGCCTGATGTGAAGAGGCAGAAGGTGTGAGCAGGGACGGCTGGATCCGTGCAGGATGGATGGATGGCAGAGTAGTAGCGTGGTCAGACGGGTCAGGTCAGCAACGTGCGGGCAGCAAGGTACCAAAGGAGCAGGCAGAGAATGGTCAGGGTCACAAGCTGGGTTCAGTAACTCACGGGCAGCGCGGTACAGGGGATCAGGCAGAAGGATGGTCAGGCAAGCCAGGGGTTCAACAGGAGACGGTCAGCAGAGGTCAGGGTCAGCAACGAAGCAGGAACACAGGATACCAGGTACAGGGGCTCATGGGAAAACATACACCAAGGCCCAGATCACAGGCCTGGCCATGCCCTAAATACACCTTCTGCAATCAGCCCCAGGGTTGGCTGATTGCAGGAGTGAGCTTCTGGCTGCTGAGAGCACCCGCTGGTCAGCTCTGGTACTGCAGCCCACATGGCAGGTGAGTCCCACCACCAGTGCTGAGTCCATTCCTGACACAATCAGTGAGCAATAATGATAAGCAGTAACATATAGCAACCAATCAGTGAGCAGTAAAAATGTGCAGTATCCTCAGCAACCAATCAGTGAGCAGGAGTAATGTTCAGTAACCTCTAACAAACAATCAGTGAGCGGTAAGGATGTGCAGTAACCTCTAGCAACCAATCAGTGAACAGGAATGTTGTTCAGTAACCTCTAACAATCAGAAAGCGGTAAGGATGTGCAGTAACCTCTAGCAACCAATCAGTGAGCAGGAATGACATTCAGTAACCTCTAACAACCAATCAGTGAACAGGAATGATGTTCAATAACCTCTAACAATCAGTGAGCGGTAAGGATGTGCAGTAACCTCTAGCTACCAATCAGTGAGCAGGAATATGTATGCCGCCATGTTGGCACCGTGGAAAACAGAAAATTGTTTCAAATACCGTAATTTTCCTTTTCTGTTGCCAGTCCACATGTATGTTGCCATGGAATGGCACCAGGAAAGGAAAATTACGGTAAGTATTTGATACAATTTTCCGTACAAATATCTGTTATCAGGCAGTTTTATGGCAGAAGAGTTTGTGGGGAAATTTATGAAGCAAATAGTAACATTGTTAGATGAACAGATGGCCGCTAGAGATGAGCGAAGTATTCAAAAATTCGATTCGGCTGATTCAGCGAATTCGAGGAATAAATTTGATTCGAGTCGAATATATTCGCTGCGAATTTAACTTATAAAAAGGGTGTTTCTAGGCTTCAGAGAGCCTTTATATTAGTGCAGAACACTGTACCTTTAATTTAAATGCCCTTGGAGTCTGCTGGGGAAGAGAAATAATACTGTCAGTCAGTATGACATGCAGATGAGTGCCGTCGATCTTAGAATCACCGCACACTTCACTCATTTGGGCAGTCACGGGGCCAAAACCAGAGTGTGGAGCCACAGTGTGGCGGTGGAGGCAGCAGCATTGGGAGGCCATACAGCACTCTATGACAAAAATGGAACCCACCAGCAGTGTGAGGAGACCTGAAAGTGGCACATGGCAGAGTGTGGCGATGGAGACAGCAGCAATGGGAGGCCGTACAGGGACCCATGACACACTCTGGACCTGGCAGCAGCATGAGGAGGCGGTACAGGGGCCCATGACAGATTACGGGCCTGGCAGCAGCATGAGGAGTCGGTACGGGGGCCCATGGGAGATTACGGGCCTGGCAGCAGCAATGGGAGGCCCGTAATCTGTCAGCACCCTATGACAAAATGGAACCCACCAGCAGTGTGAGGAGACCTGAAAGTGGCACATGGCAGAGTGTGGCGATGGAGACAGCAGCAATGGGAGGCCGTACAGGGACCCATGAGACACTCTGGACCTGGCAGCAGCATGAGGAGGCGGTACGGGGGCCCATGGCAGATTACGGGCCTGGCAGCAGCAATGGGAGGCCCGTAATCTGCCAGCACCCTATGACAAAATGGAACCCACCAGCAGTGTGAGGAGACCTGAAAGTGGCACATGGCAGAGTGTGGCGATGGAGACAGCAGCAATGGGAGGCCGTACAGGGACCCATGAGACACTCTGGACCTGGCAGCAGCATGAGGAGGCGGTACGGGGGCCCATGGCAGATTACGGGCCTGGCAGCAGCAATGGGAGGCCCGTAATCTACCAGCACCCTATGACAAAATGGAACCCACCAGCAGTGTGAGGAGACCTGAAAGTGGCACATGGCAGAGTGTGGCGATGGAGACAGCAGCAATGGGAGGCCGTACAGGGACCCATGAGAGACTCTGGACCTGGCAGCAGCATGAGGAGGCAGTACAGGGGCCCATGACAGATTACGGGCCTGGCAGCAGCATGAGGAGTCGGTATGGGGGCCCATGGCAGATTACGGGCCTGGCAGCAGCAATGGGAGGCCCGTAATCTGCCAGCACCCTATGACAAAATGGAACCCACCAGCAGTGTGAGGAGACCTGAAAGTGGCACATGGCAGAGTGTGGCGATGGAGACAGCAGCAATGGGAGGCCGTACAGGGACCCATGACAGATTACGGGCCTGGCAGCAGCATGAGGAGGCGGTACAGGGGCCCATGGCAGATTACGGGCCTGGCAGCAGCAATGGGAGGCCCGTAATCTGCCAGCACCCTATGACAAAATGGAACCCACCAGCAGTGTGAGGAGACCTGAAAGTGGCACATGGCAGAGTGTGGCGATGGAGACCGCAGCAATGGGAGGCCGTACAGGGACCCATGACAGATTACGGGCCTGGCAGCAGCATGAGGAGGCGGTACAGGGGCCCATGGCAGATTACGGGCCTGGCAGCAGCAATGGGAGGCCCGTAATCTGCCAGCACCCTATGACAAAATGGAACCCACCAGCAGTGTGAGGAGACCTGAAAGTGGCACATGGCAGAGTGTGGCGATGGAGACAGCAGCAATGGGAGGCCGTACAGGGACCCATGAGACACTCTGGACCTGGCAGCAGCAAGAGGAGGCGGTACAGGGGCCCATGGCAGAGTGGCGAAGCGTAAGCAGCTTAAATTGAAGGCCATACAGAGGCCTATGTTAAAAATAATAACATGTTTGTGGCATGATTCATGGCGGATTTAGTCAGTTGTGTCAGGAACTGGTGGTTTGAAATCCAGACTAATCCACGCCTGATTCATTTTCACAAACGTGAGTCTCTCCACACTTTGGGTGGACAGTCGTGTCCTCCGCGGAGTTACAATACCCCCTGCCGCACTAAACACGCGCTCCGATGCCACGCTACTGGCCGGGCATGACAGCCTTTCAAGGGCAAATTCAGCTAGTTGGGGCCAAAGGTCAAGTTTCGTTGCCCAGTAGTCAAGGGGATTGTCTACCTCGGTTGGCAGGGTGCTGTCCAAGTAGGCCCAAGCCTGTTGTTTGAGGTCCTGCTCCAGGTCCACCTGATGCTGCTGCTGCTGCGGCTGGTTAGTAGTTTCCTCACTGCGCTGGTGAAGAAAGCTACTCATCATCGACTGCAGACTGAGGCAGCCGCTGCTGGTGGAGCTGCCACTGCTACTACCACCCCACCCCTCCCCTGCTGCCATGGCAGCGGAACGCAAGCGCACAGGGCCCACAGTGTCTGAGGATGGACGTTGGCGCAGAAAGGCAGAGACCAACTGACTACATAGGTGGTTTTTATAGTACGTAATTTTGGCCTCCCTCTCAGCAGGTGTGAAAAAGGCCACCATTTTTGAACGGTAGCGAGGGTCCAACAAGGTGGACAGCCAAAAGTCATCCCTCTGTCTGATGGTTATTATTCGGCTGTCGCTACGCAAGCAACCGAGCATGCTATGGGCCATTTGTGCCAAGGAATGCGAGGGACTCCCTGCCTCCATCTCCACAGCATACTGCCACGGTGCGTCTGGGTCCTCTGTCTCCTCCTCCTCCTCCTCTACCAGATGCTCCTGCTCCTCCACTCCTGTCCGCTGAGTGGAAAAACCACCCATTTCACTCAATAATTCCTGAGCACCAATGTCCTCCTCTACCTCCTCCTCTTCTTCCTGTCCTGCCCCCACAGGGGTCATGTGGCGTTGAGATCTGTGCGCCACGTCTACCGCACCCTGACCAGCCATTGTTAACAGCATTTGTTCCAGGACGTGCAACAGAGGAATGACGTCGTTCATCCCATAGTCCTGCCGACTCACGAATAGCGTGGCCTCCTCAAAGGGCCTGAGCAAGCGGCAGGTGTCACGCATGAGCTGCCAATGGCTGACATCTAAGTTACACAGGGAGTACCTTTATCCGCTTGTAACATCAGGAAATCGGTGATGGCCTTTCGCTGTTCGTAAAGGCGGTCTAACATGTGTAGGGTTGAATTCCACCTTGTTGCAACGTCGCAGATCAGGCGATGATGTGGAATTCCGTTCTGCCGCTGCAGCTCAAGGAGGGTGTGCTTTGCGGTGTAGGAATGGCTGAAATGCATGCAAAGTTTACGTGACATTTTAAGGATGTCTTGCAGTGGGATGGTGGATTTTAGGAACCGCTTGACAACCAGATTGAACACGTGAGCCATGCATGGCGCATGGCACAACCTTCCTTGACGCAGAGCAGACACCATGTTCTTTCCGTTGTTGGTCAACATGGTTCCGATATTCAGTTTGCGCGGAGACAGCCATCTGTCGATTTCTCTGTTCATTACACTCAGAAGTTCCTCCCGTGTGACTACGTTCGCCAAGGCATACCAGGTGCAGCACAGCGTGACACCGTTGCGCCCTGCACATGTTATATGCCGGTCGCGTAATGGGACTTGGCACGGGGGTGGCGGCTGAGGACACGGCGGAAGAAGAGGTGGTAGAGGCGGACATCTTTGCTGGACCAAGGACGTGCAAACGTGGAGGCAAAAGCGGCGTGACCTGTCCAAGTTGCTGGTGCGGCTGTGACGGCACCACGTTCACCCAGTGGGCCGTAAATGACATGTACTGTCCCTGACCGTAGTTACAGCTCCACACGTCGGCGCTGCCATGCACTTTGGCAGAGACCGACATGCTCAAAGACTGGCCCACCATCTCTTCTACATGTGAATGCAGGGCTGGCACTGCCTTTTTGGCGAAGAAATGCCGGCTTGGCACTCTCCACCGCGGCGCGGCACAAGCCATCATTTCTCGGAAAGGTGCTGAGTCCACCACTTGGAAAGGGAGGGACTGCAGCACCAGCAACTTGGACAGGAGGACGTTCAGCTTCTGCACCGTCGGGTGCGTGCTCGCAAACTGTTGTCTCTTGGAAACGGATTCCAAGAAAGACTGCTGACGGAATCCGTGAAGAGGAGTAGCAGGAGAAGGAGCATCTGAACGAGCGGAAGATGCCAACGAGCGACAACTCCCCTCAGCAGAGGTGTTGGAGCCTTGACTGGCTGATAGAGGGCGATTGACGTCGGGTGACGGAGCAAGTAACAGAGCGGGTGATGGAGCGGGGGCTGGGGCAGGCAGAACCGCCGTATCTTTATCATGGTTTCCCCAGGCCACCGAATGGCGACGCTGCATATGCTGACGCAACGCTGTAGTCCCAACATGGGCCCCCTGGCCACGCTTGACTTTCTGGCCACATAGTTGACATACGGCTACGTTTACTTCCTCGGGCGGCTTGACGAAAAATTGCCACACCGCCGAGTAGGAAACTTTGCCCCCGCTACTCCTCACTGGCTGACTGCTACTTCCTCCGTGCACACCGGCACCACTACTGGCTGTGGTGGTAGGCTGCAGTGGAGCTGGTGCTCTACTCCGTGGCCGTTTGCCTCCACTGACACTGCTGCGACCCTGCTGCCTCCTGGGCAACCCACCGACTGTTTTGCTCGCTGCCAAGCTGGCACCCTCTTCTCCTGATGATGCGGAAGCAATAGCCTGATGACGACGAGGCTGCCAAGTGCGATCAGCCTCATCATCATCAATTAGGGTCTCCGCCTCACTACTAGCCCCCTCGGCTGCGTGTGGGTCAGGAGACAGACCTGTCTCTAGACCGGCTACCGAGCCACTCTCCTCGCCACTACTTCTTCGCCTGGCTGCTGAAGAGGCGGATGTCTCCCCCCGTTCCTGACCGCCCTCTGTTAGCTCTTCCTCACTGTACAGTGGGGCTGAGCCCACAGCATGCGATACTTCGCTTGGTGAGGGAACACCAAAGGACAGGGGCAGGTAGAGGACACGTGATTTCAGTGGGCTTGCTCCCGGGCCATGCCAACTAACGGTTGTGTCTGACGTACCCACCGACCGTTGGCTGTAGGTGTCAGAGGTGACCTGGGAAGAGGAAGACGACCGAGCCAACCAATCGATGACGGCAGGGTTGTCGGTGGAGACACGACCGCTGGATGACACCGGGAGCACTGGTCTCTGGCTGCGACTAGTGCTGCCTCGACCCCTTCCTCTGCTGCCACGTCTGCTCGCTCCTGAAACATTGCCTCCTCTGCCACTCCTCTGCGTGTTGTCTGACATACTCTTTAATTCAACGATTCTGTGTCCCTGAGTAACGATTCTGTGTCCCTGAGTAACAATTCTGTGTCTGTCCCTGAGTAACAATTCTGTGTCCCTCAGTAACAATTCTGTGTCTGTCCCTGAGTAACAATTCTGTGTCCCTCAGTAACAATTCTGTGTCCCTCAGTAACAATTCTGTGTCTGTCCCTGAGTAACAATTCTGTGTCCCTGAGTAACAGTTCTGTGTCCCTGAGTAACAATTCTGTGTCCCTGAGTAACAGTTCTGTGTCCCTGAGTAACAATTCTGTGTCCCTGAGTAACAATTCTGTGTCCCTGAGTAACAATTCTGTGTCCCTCAGTAACAATTCTGTGTCCCTCAGTAACAATTCTGTGTCTGTCCCTGAGTAACAATTCTGTGTCCCTCAGTAACAATTCTGTGTCCCTCAGTAACAATTCTGTGTCTGTCCCAGAGTAACAATTCTGTGTCCCTCAGTAACAATTCTGTGTCCCTCAGTAACAATTCTGTGTCTGTCCCTGAGTAACAATTCTGTGTCCCTGAGTAACAGTTCTGTGTCCCTGAGTAACAATTCTGTGTCCCTGAGTAACAGTTCTGTGTCCCTGAGTAACAATTCTGTGTCCCTGAGTAACAATTCTGTGTCCCTGAGTAACAATTCTGTGTCCCTCAGTAACAATTCTGTGTCTGTCCCTGAGTAACAATTCTGTGTCCCTCAGTAACAATTCTGTGTCCCTCAGTAACAATTCTGTGTCTGTCCCTGAGTAACAATTCTGTGTCCCTCAGTAACAATTCTGTGTCCCTCAGTAACAATTCTGTGTCTGTCCCTGAGTAACAATTCTGTGTCCCTGAGTAACAGTTCTGTGTCCCTGAGTAACAGTTCTGTATCCCTGAGTAACAATTCTGTGTCCCTGAGTAACAATTTTGTGTCCCTCAGTAACAATTCTGTGTCTGTCCCTGAGTAACAATTCTGTGTCCCTCAGTAACAATTCTGTGTCCCTCAGTAACAATTCTGTGTCTGTCCCTGAGTAACAATTCTGTGTCCCTGAGTAACAGTTCTGTGTCCCTGAGTAACAGTTCTGTATCCCTGAGTAACAATTCTGTGTCCCTGAGTAACAATTTTGTGTCCCTCAGTAACAATTCTGTCTGTCCCTGAGTAACAATTCTGTGTCCCTCAGTAACAATTCTGTGTCCCTCAGTAACAATTCTGTGTCTGTCCCTGAGTAACAATTCTGTGTCCCTGAGTAACAGTTCTGTGTCCCTGAGTAACAATTCTGTGTCCCCGAGTAACAGTTCTGTGTCCCCGAGTAACAATTCTGTGTCCCTGAGTAACAATTCTGTGTCCCTCAGTAACAATTCTGTGTCCCTCAGTAACAATTCTGTGTCTGTCCCTGAGTAACAATTCTGTGTCCCTCAGTAACAATTCTGTGTCCCTCAGTAACAATTCTGTGTCTGTCCCTGAGTAACAATTTTGTGTCCCTGAGTAACAGTTTTGTGTCCCTCACTAACAATTCTGTGTCCCTCAGTAACAATTCGGTGTCCCTCAGTAACAATTCTGTGTCCCTCAGTAACAATTCGTGTCCCTCAGTAACAATTCTGTGTCTGTCCCTGAGTAACAATTCTGTGTCCCTGAGTAACAGTTCTGTGTCCCTGAGTAACAATTCTGTGTCCCTGAGTAACAATTATGTGTCCCTGAGTAAAAATTCTGTGTCCCTCAGTAACAATTCTGTGTCCCTCAGTAACAATTCTGTGTCTGTCCCTGAGTAACAATTCTGTGTCCCTCAGTAACAATTCTGTGTCCCTCAGTAACAATTCTTTGTCCCTCAGTAACAATTCTGTGTCTGTCCCTGAGTAACAATTCTGTGTCCCTGAGTAACAGTTCTGTGTCCCTGAGTAACAATTCTGTGTCCCTGAGTAACAGTTCTGTGTCCCTGAGTAACAATTCTGTGTCCCTGAGTAACAATTCTGTGTCCCTGAGTAACAATTCTGTGTCCCTCAGTAACAATTCTGTGTCCCTCAGTAACAATTCTGTGTCTGTCCCTGAGTAACAATTCTGTGTCCCTCAGTAACAATTCTGTGTCCCTCAGTAACAATTCTGTGTCCCTGAGTAACAATTCTGTGTCTGTCCCTGAGTAACAGTTCTGTGTCCCTGAGTAACAATTCTGTGTCCCTGAGTAACAGTTCTGTGTCCCTGAGTAACAATTCTGTGTCCCTGAGTAACAATTCTGTGTCCCTCAGTAACAATTCTGTGTCCCTCAGTAACAATTCTGTGTCTGTCCCTGAGTAACAATTCTGTGTCCCTCAGTAACAATTCTGTGTCCCTCAGTAACAATTCTGTGTCTGTCCCTGAGTAACAATTCTGTGTCCCTGAGTAACAGTTCTGTGTCCCTGAGTAACAATTCTGTGTCCCTGAGTAACAGTTCTGTGTCCCTGAGTAACAATTCTGTGTCCCTGAGTAACAGTTCTGTGTCCCTGAGTAACAATTCTGTGTCCCTGAGTAACAATTCTGTGTCCCTCAGTAACAATTCTGTGTCCCTCAGTAACAATTCTGTGTCTGTCCCTGAGTAACAATTCTGTGTCCCTCAGTAACAATTCTGTGTCCCTCAGTAACAATTCTGTGTCTGTCCCTGAGTAACAATTCTGTGTCCCTCAGTAACAATTCTGTGTCCCTCAGTAACAATTCTGTGTCTGTCCCTGAGTAACAGTTCTGTGTCCCTGAGTAACAGTTCTGTGTCCCTGAGTAACAATTCTGTGTCCCTGAGTAACAGTTCTGTGTCCCTGAGTAACAATTCTGTGTCCCTGAGTAACAATTCTGTGTCCCTCAGTAACAATTCTGTGTCCCTCAGTAACAATTCTGTGTCTGTCCCTGAGTAACAATTCTGTGTCCCTCAGTAACAATTCTGTGTCCCTGAGTAACAATTCTGTGTCCCTGAGTAACAATTCTGTGTCCCTCAGTAACAATTCTGTGTCCCTCAGTAACAATTCTGTGTCTGTCCCTGAGTAACAATTCTGTGTCCCTCAGTAACAATTCTGTGTCCCTCAGTAACAATTCTGTGTCTGTCCCTGAGTAACAATTCTGTGTCCCTCAGTAACAATTCTGTGTCTGTCCCTGAGTAACATTTCTGTGTCCCTGAGTAACAGTTCTGTGTCCCTGAGTAACAATTCTGTGTCCCTAAAGTCTCTTTGGCCTTAACTCTGTCCCTAATACAGACAGGTCTGTCTCTCTTGAATGACCGGAGGCTAATGGAGAATTCTAAGATGGCCGCAATTTATAGCTCCACCATTACACAGTGCTGGCTGGCTGGCTGCTGATTGGCTAATGCGATCACATGTCATGAATGAATGCATTATGGGTCAGCGCGCCTTGTCTGCGCGCCTTCCCAGAGATCCCCGCTCCGTCGCCACACATGTCGCCGCCATTTTTGGAAAATTTTCGAATTTTTCCTAATCTTCTAAACGAATTACACTTCGCCAAGTTCGATTCGCTCATCTCTAATGGCCGCCCCAGGGGGAAGTGCCGCACTCTCCCAACCCGAAACAGGCAGAATCACTTATATATCTGACTGTGCCTGCAGCTGCTGCCCTCTGGTTGGGCGGCAAGGGGTTAAAAAATAGTTTACTAAATTGTTTAATAACACTTTTAACCAACTTTATTTATTTATTTTTTTTTTATTTTAGAAAAGTTAACACATTTTTGTGGCTTTTACTTATGATTAAAGATAAAAAAAAGTCTGCCGGTTTCATAAGGAACTAGCAAGATTTACAGTCATGCAGTTTTAAAAAAGAGAAAGCATTAATGTGTGCTGGGGAGAAGGTTAAAGTAGTATTACACCGTGACCAGGGGCGGACTGACCATTTGGAAATTCAGGCACTGCCCGGGGTCAGTAGGGGGCCCCATGAGATGCCCCTGGTACCTTTTTCATAGGCTTTTTTGAGTTTGGGCAAGGACACAGGGGCCCCATGATCCCCTATTGCCCGGGGGGCCCCATGAGTTGTCAGTCCGCCCCTGACCGTGACCAATTATTCTCCATTTCCCTCTAGGTCAGTATTACTAGCTGCTCTTTATCCACTTCAATACCGGGCACATATACCCCCTTCCTGCCCAGGACAATTGTCAGCTTTCAGCACTGTCGCACTTTGAATGACAATTGCGCAGTCGTGCAACACTGTACCCCTATGAAATTTTTTATCATTTTTTTCCACACAAATAGAGCTTTTTTTTGTTGGTATTTAATCACCACTGAGTTTTTTTATTTTTTTGCTAAATAAAACACCTGAAACTTTTGAAAACAAAACCTGCACTTTTCTACCTTTCTGTTATAAAATGTTGCAAATAAATAAAATATCTTCATAAATTTAGGTCAAAATGTATTCTACTACATTTCTTTGGTGAAAATAATAATAATAATTGAATTTGTATTTTTATTTCAAATGTTTCTATTATTTTTTTTATTTTTTATTACAGTTTTTATTTTTTTAACTAATTTATTTTTCAGCACACTATGACCAAAGCAATGCAAGGTTACCATAGTAACATTGAACTACTCTGGGGAATTGATCAGGATTTTCTATTTTTTTTTTTAGCACATTATGATTGCCAATACAAATGTATTTCATTGATTTATTTTATTTTTAGCACATTATGACTGCTAATACCAGTGCATTTAACAATTTATTTTTAGTACATTATGATTGCCAATACAAATGTATTTCATTCATTTTTTATTTTTAGCACATTATGATTTCTAATACCAATGTATTGATATTTTTAGCACATTATGATTGCTAATACCAATGTATTGATTTTTTTATTTTTAGCACATTATGATTGCTAATACCAATGTATTTCATTGATATTTGCAGTCATTGTTACTGAATGAAACGGATTCATTCAGTCTTTTGTTGTGATTAGCTGTGATTGGGCAAAGCTGATCACATAATACAGATGGGCTGTGATTGGCCCTGTCTGTATCATGTGACTGCCTTGACCTACATAATTGTATACAATGTATGGCATGATAGGAAGCCATCCATTGTATACAATGGACATATGATCTGCTGTGATTGGTCACATGACACTGGCAACGGGGCCGCTGTAGCGATGTCATCGGCTGGTGACAGATTGCGCTGTTGTGTGGCTCGTTATGACAGGACGTCATATAACGCCCAGTCACAACGGCGAGTGTCCCGTCCGGCCGTCAGTCTGCTATAGGCATATGTGGCATTTGACATGTTTTATTAAAGCACTCTGAATGCCAATCAAAGCACCTCTCTAAATAAAATGGTTACCTTGCAGTCTTGTTCACACTGTTGCGCTTGCTTTGCTTCAAGCTTATACCCCATGTCACTTTCTTGGTGCTTCAAAGCCTCCATAGAAGTCTATCACGCTCGCTAACAGAACCTGCAGCATTTGAGGGGCATTTATTCAGAGTTAGCGGCACTTTGTTTTGGAGGTATGTTCACATACTGTACCACGGGGGGGGGGAAAAGGTATTTATCCACTTGAGTTCTGGAAGGTTTTAGCCCCTTCATGGCCAGGCCATTTTTTGCTATTTAGTACTGCGCTACTTTAACTGGTAATCGCACATTCATGCATCACTGTACCCAAATAAAATTCCTTGCATCAGGGATCCCATCAGCGGAAGGAGCCTCTTCTTATAATGTACCTACCGTGTTTCCCCGAAAATAAGACTCTTATATGAATTTTAGGTTAAAGAAATGCACTAGGGTTTATTTTTGGGTAGGTCTTATTTTTATTGACACCCCCTCCGAGGATCCCCGCAGGATGGATCAGATCTGTGGATTGAGCATAATGGATTGGAGTCCGATCCATTATCCTCCCCAATCCGCAGATCCGATCCATCCTGCGGGGATCCTCAGCTTGCAACCTAAATGATCTCTCCACCAGCTCCACAAAAAGATACGTTTTAAAGAAAGCCCCCCCCTCTCTCTCTGCCTTCTTTTTCTCTACTCCCCCTACATGACGCTGCAGTGCTGTCACCAGGGTCAGGGAGGGGGATTACACTGACCTGCTGCATACTCTGCCTGCCCCTCCAGCACTGTGGTAGGGATGTGGAGCCTCCCCTCTGCTGAAACTCCGAGGAGAGGTGTCTGCAGTGCCTGCTTCACTGTTCTTCCCCCCAATGCCTGCTTATTTCAGAAGCGGCACATACAGGGACGGACTGAGCCTCTCATGGGGCCCTGCAGTGACCCCCGGGTATTCAGCCAGCGCCCGAATGGTCAGTTCTCCCCTGGTGCAGGTAGGTTTTATTTTCGGGGGAGGGCTTATATTAGCAGTACATCAAAAAGTACCGCTAGGGCTTACTTTCGGGGAAACACAGTATGTTGGGAGAACTTTCAGAGCTTAATTCAGTGATGGACAGAGGAGCTCATGGCTGCAGGTCTCGTGAGAAGATTGAACTACTGAGACGTAGTTCTGTATGGGATGTGCTTTGCTTTCTGCACTGCTGTGACTTGTAGTTCTACATTGTCTGTGTGGCTTTCCGGACACTGGGACTTTCCTCTGCTCTCCTGTCAACTGTTGCCTGTGTGGTGTTGAAGCTGCGGCCAGGACACACAGCCCTCTGGGGATCCTTGGTGAAGGACTGTCCTCTGGACCTCCTTCTCCATGCCACACTGCCTAGATTTCCTCTACTGAGGCCACTGTTGGCTGGCGAGTCCCTGATTTTCTGTCCTGCGCTCCTGGACTTTGCTGTAGCAGTTTGTGGTCTGCTGCTCACTGGGCCCAGATTGTTGCTCTTTGACTCTGGACTAAGCTCTGCTGTACTTGAGTGCCACCCTGTGCCAAGGACTTAGCCCGTTGTGCTGGACCCCTGCTGTGTGTCCAGTTCCTTGTGCGGATTGACCCTTCGCTTGCCAGAACTCGAATATCTCTGGTGTGTGCCCTGCCTGTTACGAACTTAGCTCTGTCTGCCAAAGTTCTGCCATCCCTGCTGTGTGCCCAGCCTGTGTTACAGACTTAACCCTCTGTCTGCTGGGAGTCCTGTCATCCCTGCTTTGTGCCCAGCCTGTGTTACATACTCAGCCCTGTCTGCTGAAGTTCTGCCATCCCTGCTGTGTGCCCAGCCTGTGTTACAGACTTAACCCTCTGTCTGCTGGGAGACCTGTCATCCCTGCTTTGTGCCCAGCCTGTGTTACATACTCAGCCCTGTCTGCTGAAGTTCTGCCATTCCTGCTGTGTGCCCAGCCTGTTATGACTTTGCCCTCTGTCTGCTGGTGTCCTGTCATCCCTGCTGTGTGCCATGGACTTAGCCCTATGTCTCCGAAGTTCTGCCATCCCTGCTGTGTGCCCAGCCTGTGTTACAGACTTAACCCTCTGTCTACTGGAGTCCTGTCATCCCTGCTGTGTGTCCAGCATGTTACAAACCTAACCCTTTGTCTGCTGGAGTTCTGTCATCCCCGTTACAGATTTAACCCTTTGCCAGTCAGAACTCTGCTATCCTTGCCTTTCAATAAAAGCCATGTGTACTCCTGCTCTCCTTGTGTTCTGTTCCACCCACACAGTCTTTAAACTTTTTAGTCTCCTCCAGTTGAGCAGAACCATCTCCCTAGTAACCAGGACAAATAATGGTGGTTAAGAGGAGAAAGTCTTCATT
>NW_028321736.1:0-10000 GCF_062004578.1 Staurois parvus | reverse complement strand
GAACCCCTGTAGGTTGGTCTGTGGAGGAAGGAAGTAGCGTTAGATACTACTAATTAAACAGTTTTGCAGACTTGTGTCAACCACACAATATCGAATACATGGGCCAGGAGTTGACTTACTTTATGCTGCTCGATCTTCTCATTCTGCTGGTTGGTCAGCTGTTCAGTCACCTTCAGGGCTTCCTCTAGTGGAGACACTATAGAAGACAGTTCTGTCTGCAGGGAACACAACGCTAACGTGGTAAGTAACGTACTAAACTTCAATCTCAGGATTAGCAGTAATATTACATATCACTTACTCTGTACACCCCCACGGCATCCAGGATGGGAAGGAAGTTGTGACTTGCATGTTTCAGGGAGTCACGGCAGATGACACAGCTCAGGGTCCCGTCATCCTTACAATACAGCTTCAGCCTCTCGTCATGCTCGGGGCAGTTCTCAAGGGGGCGGACCTTTTCTTTCCCTACAGGTTTAGTAGGGGTCGGGGTGGCAGCAGCACCAGCAGTCTTCTTCACCAGGTTGGCCAGGATTCGGTTGGTAGTGCATCTCTTCTCGGTTATTTCTTCCTTACAGTCGGGGCACGTAAAGGAATCCCGACCCTCCCAGGCCTTGTCAATGCAATTGCGGCAGAAGTTGTGGCCGCATTCGACCATGACGGGGTCCTTGAAGAGCTCGTTGCACAGCAGACAGGTCAACTCCTCGGCAAAATCCCCAGAAGCCACGGCAGAACCACCCTGAGGGGCTTCATGGACCTCCACCTTTGCTTTCTAGAAGACGAAAAAAATAAAGTAAGGGAAGGCAATCTGCTTCACTGTAGTTAGGAAAGAAGTGGGGTATTAATGTCAAATGCCCATGTGCGAGAATATAGATCAGGAAATCACTTGTTTAACCAAATAAAAGAAGAAGTCTATTAAATGGAATGTCACAGGAAAGAAGCGTCCAGCTGAAAAGAATTTAGGAGAAATATTGGTTAAAATACACTCCATCTCTATAACACACATGTACATGCTTTTCATAGACAGACATACACAAAGACAAACCAGAGACCGAACGTATAATCAGACCTGCTAGATTCAAAAGCTCACGTCAAAGTTCAACTGACTTCCCAAATAAAAAACCACTGAGAAATGCAAAGCATCATGCCAACGACCAACCAATGTTTTTTTTGGAGGATCTAAACAAATGTGTTCCAATATGTGCTAAAAATACACTGCGGTGAAATGCAATCTTCACAAAACTGGCAGTGGGGTGAAATCAGCTTCTTTAATTTGTTTCTCTTGGAAATAAAAAATGGCAGCCGTTTTTTTGGAATGCTGGGGTAGGGCAAGTTTTGACCAAAACACACATTACTGTTGCATCTGAGGTGACCAATACAGGTTTAGAATCTTGATACATCATTGTATTATAAAATAGAAGACGACGGAGATATATAAAGTGTAGTTTGGTAGTGTAGCTACAACAAATACTAACGTGCAATTGTTTGCTTACACCTTATCGGTATAGACTGGCATTGACATCCGATGAGACCCAGATCAGGTCACCTTACATCTATGGCTAGCTCAATCCTTATTCTGTATTGGTCAACAAAGATAGATCGCAAAGTCTGCTCTGGCTCCAGTTCAATCCACAGCATTAAAAAGGCACACGCCACAATTTTTTTGGGTAAAAAAAAAAAAAAAAAAATCACGCAGGTTGAGAAAAACTAAAAAAAAAATGCATTAAATTGCCTGCATTGGAGCTTGCAGAACATTGCAACTGCAATCACTGCATAGTGGATGCAATGCACAGGCCTATACAAATTCTTCCTTCCAGCCCCAGATACATACAGAGGTATGGGCCTACCAGTAAGGAGCTGGAAAAGTAAACAGACCAAGCGGTGACACCACTGCACTTGTGTTTCACTGATATTTCCAAGTCCCTCTGACATGACAAATGGGACTTCTCTTCACAGATGCTATGAATAGGTGACAGTTTAAGGACTTAAGTGCATCTTCACAAATTTTTATTTATTTTCCCCCAAAGCAAGAAGGTGGTCAATGTTCGGTGACTACATACAGACCACACTGCAGCCGCTGTACAATTGGTAATCTGCCAAATGATGCACCCCAGAGCTGCCTAATCACACAAACCGAGCAAATGGTAAACATTGTGCAAGCGTTGCCTCAGTCAGTCTGATCACCTGAATAAGGGCTCGCCCACTAGAGGCTGAGGAGTGACAAAACTGCAGTTAAGCAGCACTTTTTTTTTTTTTTTTACAGCCCTTTCCCCTGCAGAAGCTAGGAGGTGTGCATATGTTGGGCTTTGTGACCGCAACAGAACTATACCCGCTGTCACTTTTGGCAGGTGTAGAGCCTGATAAGCACCACCCAAGTGAATGGGGCCACTCTGAAAACGTCCCACAACTGTGGACAATGCACATGGCTGTGGCTCATTACTGCAGAGTTCAAGGGTTAAAAGCAGGTAGTGAGGAGGCAAAACGCCTCTCCTCACAGCCTGTCCCTCTGAAAAGTAGATCTGAATGCAAATTGCTTTTCAAAGACCAGAACAAGTACGAACTAGCTTAGGGTGTGTATGCATTTCCCCAATTTGTTTCATTATGTTCCAGAACCATTTCTTAGATTTTCCCTTTTGCGATTCATCAAGTTTGACATCTGATGTGGTAAAACCACCAGAGTTACAAACTGTAGAATCATACAGACTGAGGTTTGTCTGTAAATGTTGTGGAACAGAGAGGCCCACAATGTGGTTCTGGCTTTGTTCTGCCTGGGTGAGCATTAAGTGGCGTATTCATCACCCCAGTTCAGCACAGCTTTAGATATTTGTGTGTGTAGTTCTCTGCAGTGCAACACTCAGCAATGTGATGTTAGCTTGTTCCAGGAGTGCAATGCATGTTCAAAAACAACAACAAAATACAAAAGTCACAGCTAAAAATGAGTATTTATACGTAGCCACGTAGCACGGTTTAAAAGGTGTCACCTATTCATAAAGGGAATGTATAGTTAGTATAACCTTCTCAAAGAGAAAAGTGCAGCGCCTTCTCAGACCGCAAGCATGCACTGCACACTGGAGCATGGGAACATCCTGTAATAGTTTTTATAAAATAAAGAATGAGATGCAAAATCCAAAAAAAAAAACAAAAACAAAATAGATTTCCTTTAGTTAATAAATTTACAATCATAAAACATTTCGATGGAAATACATTTTGCTCAGTGGACAAAATTCTGGAAACCTGACGAATAAAATACCCATCACAGCAGGATTCATTCATCATTGGCAAACACAGAAGTCAGCGCATTCAGAAATAAAGACCACGGTGTTTATAGATGTGTTCTTTTATAACTGCAAAATAAGCAGTGCAATGATGGCGATCAAAATTCTGATTTTAAAAGGCATAGTCCACCTCGTGGAAGTAGTCTAAGTGCCCCAACAGTCACAAAAAGGTGCTAATATTTTTAAAACGAGGCCAGCGGAGATTTGCAACTGCGATCAGTGCGTCACAAGTGCAAGGCATGGTTTCCTGCAAAGCCTTCCAGCAGCTTCAGGTCCATATGAAGAACTGCTCACTGAACTACAGTGGTGAGGGGAGTGACCACCGTCATTCTCTCTACAGGTTACATGTGCCACAGTGGCAGATGAGACTTTTAGTAAGACAGCAAACAGAAAGCTGGATGATGTGGCTGTGCCGGGGGACCCCCCCACACACACAAGTGTCAAGTTAAAAAATAAAAAAAAAAGGTATTCCCCTAGAGGATGCACCAGCAAATTAAGGGAGCGGTGTGGGTTTTTGGGAGGTAAACTGTGCCTTTAAAAAAAATCATTTGTTAGAGTAAAGCATGTGCACGAGGCTTTAGGACAAGGTCTGTCGCTGCTCACTGCACACTGATCTATGAAAATATATGAATTTCTACAAACTAGCAGTTCAAAGCAAAGGCTTTGACTATTAGTATGCGATGTGTGTCAATAAATGGACATTTATAAAAGCTACAGATAGAAGAAAAAAAAATTAAAGCACAAAGTGAAACACATCTCACTTGATTTTGCATTATAGCAAAAAAATAAAAAAAATAAAAAAAAAACACCACACACAAACAGAAGGAAATTACCATAAGAAAAAAAAAAAAAATCCTCAGACACAGGATCAAGTACCAAGAGAATAAAAAAAAAAATATATAAAAAGTCGAACTATAGGCCAAAAAAACAAATGGGCGGACAGGCGGAAATTTTAATACAGAAGAAACATGTTTTGTCTTCTGCATTTAAGTTGTTCGCGTACGCACAGCTCACAGCACAAATTCGACAATGTCGAATCTAACTGCACTACCAGCCCTGCCAACGAAAGCTGCCGGCGATCAAGACCCGGCTGCCTGAAGATGTCAGCGGAGAGGCAAGGAGCTCCAGGAGGCTGCATTGCTGGAGTCAAGGTGAACATAGTTCCACTGTATAAAAGTTACATAAAAAGAGGAGAAAAAAAGGGAAGACTCAATGGTCCACTTGGTGCCATCATTCCAAATTTACAAGAGTGTATAGACTCCAGTCAGAGAATTTAGGGAGAAAAAAAAAAAAAAAAAAAAGAAAAAAGTTTAGGGCTCATTCACACAGCAGTGACTTGTGTTTTTTCTGCACTGATCACTTCGGGTCATAGAAAACTTTGTTTTCTATGTGTCCTATTCACATTGCAACAAAGACGGGAGGTGCAGACATGTAGCTTTCTACTGGAGCCAATGGATGGCACCTCCTGTCAACACACAGCAGTGTCATTTGGAAAAAACATCACTTTGTGACTATAATGTATAAAAACAAAACAAAGTGTAACAGTGCAGGAAGACACTGAAAGCATAATTCCCCTGAACGCACAGCAGTCTGTATGCATTGCAGCGTGGTGGGTTGTGTGAATGAACCCATAAAAATGCAAGTAAAATAAAAATCGGAAAAGTGGGATCAATGTTGGGTTCCAATTTCAGGAATTGTAAATTTCCTGGAAGCATCTTACCTATGAAAGCGAGACCCTGGAGAATAAAGCCAACTGAACTCAGCAGCCTCCAGAGACAGACCCGGCACCCTTATGATGTGATCCTCAAATCATAAAACAAATGCGTTTCCGGTCTATCAGCCGGTTACAATGATGGTAAATCACAAAGAAAAGGCGCCAATTTTTCAAAGGTTTCGATTTAGGCGTCGAGAGCTTGGCGGAGTGGGTATGACAGCCCGCGTTACCTTCGGTTCAGGTTCATCCTGGTTTTTCTGGTCCGTTTTTCCGTTTTCTGCCGCGTCTCCATTTGGCACGTCCCCTTCTTTCACTGCTTTGGGCAGCACCAATCGGGTTTTGTCCACCCACTCGTTTTGACGGCGAGCCACTGCGGAAAAAAGCGAGCTCACAATAGGTATTTTCATAACAGACAAGATGAGAAGGCGGGGGAGGGAGTGTGGCTCGAACCCCACTTCTACTTACCACAGGATCCCAGGATACTAGAGAAGAGGTGGACAAAATCATCAACGTTTAAACAATTGAACCTTTCGGTGGGCATTTCCTTCAGACACCATTTAAAAAGGACTAAATTTAGCAACAACGATCGCACCCATCAATGTGAATTTACCTTTTAAACTTTCAATGTCTGCAGAGCATCACAACTGACTGGTGCTTTCTGGGTGCAATGCGCATTTGCAAGGTTTTCCCCAAACCTCAGGTCCATACAGAGGTACGGATCAGGGGCTGGAGGAAGTGCCACTAAACTACAGAGCGGTAGGGGAGGGTGATCGTATACACATCCCATCCGCCACTGTGGCATCAAGGACATTAGTCTGTCAACAATCCCGGCCCTGGATGATGCAGATGTGAGATGTTATAGGCAACCATGCTTCAGGTTACACCCCAAATATTGGTTCAACATGAAACTTGGTCACAAAGGTGGACTTGGCCTTCTAGGTGCCAGAAGACCTCAGGTGTGACCATCTTAGGTTTGTGAGGCACTCCACCACCACCAGATAGGGGCAGGTAATCAGGGCAAGGGGCAATAACCATAAAGGCAAGAAAAACCTTGTCTGACGGATACTGGTTTGCCCTGGTAGTCCGCAGAAGACCTTTCATCACTCCTGTGTAGGCTGAAGACAAACCTCACCTACACAGATGGTGAAGGGTGACCAGGTCGGGTCCGCACATCCAACCACCTTCTGTTATTCAAAGGTTAGCTACAAGCCTATGAAAAACAACTGTTCCCATTAAAAGGAACATAATTGGCACTTGCCAGTTCTAGATTCCATACACATGAATGCCTCAGGGGAGGTGCAGAAGTCCTCCCCTGTTATTTGGTATGCTGTCTCTGCAGAGTTGAAATGAACATTGGGTCAAGCTTTAGTCTGCAACAACACTGCAGCCTACAGACCCCCTCGGATGGGCCCCACAAGGGGCCCCCCTTGGATGGGCTCTAGGAGAGCACTATAATTTATCACAGGGTATTTTAGGCTCAGTGCATTTTCTTTTTTTCTCCCCCAAACAGTGCACCAAAGCACATGGGGAAAAACCAGCTCATCCCCCAACCAGAAGAGTCATGCAGCCAAGGTAAAGCTGCAGGTAGCTGACCCATAGAGCCAGAGGAAAGCTAGTGCAGTCTTTGTTTAACCCCTTGGCGCTTCCTGGCCCTTTAAGGGTTTCAGAAGGCGGGGCTTTAGGGTCATGTGACAGCCGTGGTTTGCCATCACGACTGTCACATGATCGAGAACAGTCCCGATCGAAAAAGGAGATTGGGACCTTTCCGTGAGTACTGGACATGTGTGCTCGGAGCTCACAGGTCACATGCTCTCAGCACGTTTTTCTTAATTGCACGCAAAAGAGCGTCCGCTCAGAGTCTATGCCGGGAGGCCGCACATTTGCGTGCGGCCGGCGTGAATAGGTTAGAGACAATGCAACTATGAGTTCTCATATTGGATCTGACAGGAGCCACAACTAAAAATGAAACATTTAACAGCCCAACCCAGCAAGACACACAGGAGCACAGATCATAAGGAAGATGATGCCATTGCTGAATCTGAAAATTCTAGTTGCCTGGCTTGATGGGCTCAATACGTTCCATAGCCCTCGGTTTCCTCTTGTACCAAATTGTATTGTACCTGTAATGTCTGCCTTCATATTGTAAAGTGCTGCGCCAACTGTTGGCGCTATATAAATCCTGTATAATAAAAATAATAGCCAAATACTTAACAAGCCGAGCCTGGCAGGGCAGAATAAAGTGTTATTCAAGCCGTGATGAAAGCAGTTGTGCGCAAAAGCCAACATTCATTTATCAGTTCAGCAATGGCAGCCAACAAGGTCTTATTTCCTGTAAAAGGCCTTACATATTGACGCAAACATTTCCCAGATCACTTCTGTCACTTTCAAGGGCAAAGGCCATCAAACGTGAACAAAAGGAGAGGATCACGCAAGAGCTTTTTACATGGACTTTTATTGCTCACAAAGCCAATAATTGCTGGAGTTGGAACCCTCCATCGTGTCAGACTGGCCAATTTATTCTGCATCTATTGCTGATGTGAGCAGATGACAGCCATGAAAAGCTCCCGGGGGCCCCCAGCTGACCAGATACATTACACTTGGATTGTACAACCGACTGCACAGCTCGCCTGGAGTCACAAGACCCAAACCAATAAAAACTGAGCTGGACAAGTCCAACATCCAAAAACGATTGTTTTCTGATGATCACGATTGTACAATCCTAGTCCTTGTAGGCAGGTGCTATTCTGCAATCACCTTCGTGTTTTATTTTACACATCAGGGCCAATTCACACACTTAAACGTGTTTTAACAGGTGCATTGCCTCTGCCCATTTCTTTCCTATGGGCCCTTAACCCATTGCTGCCAGCAGTAGCAGGCCCTTCGAGGGCAGCCTTAGTAACAGAGGCAATCCCTGGTCATGTGACCATTGTACTCACATGTAACAGTGGACACATGTCGGGAGCCCATCCCGCCAGCCTGCCATCAGTGAATGGGACTTGTAACAGTGCTGAGGGTGTGCAAATGAAAGCCCCCCTAGCACAAAACCATCAACTGTATGTATGGCAGAAAGCACTAAGTTACAACACCAAAAAAAAGATTTCAGCCTGTGACTGCAATGTATAGCAGTGCTGCGTTGACTGACTATTGGAACTGAACAGGGTGCTGCCAAAATTCATGTTCAACATATGTAGTTACATACGTGCATGCATATTCTAACATGTTGTGTGCATTCTAAAGATTGTCATGTATGTGGCCAGCTGAAGTGAACAGGACCCTGCAACAGCCCTCATACAACCAAGAAACATTTACGTTCTGTAGCAAGTACAAATGCTGAACGCATCCTTTGAAGTCAAAGTATAAACAGGCAGTTTCTCTTCACAATCACCTCCTGTAATAAACATGGCAGATACCCATCACAGGGAACCTATTACAGATCCTCGCTGATGGTACTGATCTGTCATCGTTATAGAGGGTCTGAAAACAGACGTCTGTAGGAAGGAGAAGATTTCATGCAGTGAGAGGAAAAGGAAGGAGACTGAGGTGTTCATCTGTTACTTACAACCAATGTAATGGACGTAGAACTCCTCCCTGCCGGCCTGTTTATTCATCCGGGTCTTCACAATCTCCGCGTCATCTGCAACAGAAGAGACACACTGAATATACCCAGACAGGAGCCAATAGGAGCAAGACAGCAACTTTGATCAGAAACACTGAATATACCCAGACAGGAGCCAATAGGAGCAAGACAGTAACTTCGATCAGAAACACTGAATATACCCAGACAGGAGCCAATAGGAACAAGACAGCAACTCCGATCAGAAACACTGAATATACCCAGACAGGAGCCAATAGGAACAAGACAGTAACTCCGATCAGAAACACTGAATATACCCAGACAGGAGCCAATAGGAGCAAGACAGCAACTTTGATCAGAAACACTGAATATACCCAGACAGGAGCCAATAGGAACAAGACAGCAACTCCGATCAGAAACACTGAATATACCCAGACAGGAGCCAATAGGAGCAAGACAGTAACTCCGATCAGAAACACTGAATATACCCAGACAGGAGCCAATAGGAGCAAGACAGCAACTCCGATCAGAAACACTGAATATACCCAGACAGGAGCCAATAGGAGCAAGACAGTAACTTCGATCAGAAACACTGAATATACCCAGACAGGAGCCAATAGGAGCAAGACAGTAACTTCGATCAGAAACACTGAATATACCCAGACAGGAGCCAATAGGAACAAAGGAACAAGACAGTAACTCCGATCAGAAACACTGAATACACCCAGACAGGAGCCAATAGGAACAAGACAGTAACTTCGATCAGAAACACTTGGTCAGAGACATGAGGGGGAGGATTCTGACCCCGTGTTGTGTATTACTGCCTGTGCCCCATTTTGGGGAGATTTCTGCTCACTTCCTGTCTCGGTGACAGCCATCATTGAAATTACATAAAACCTATGTACTAAACATTTATCACTTTCCCCCAGTCCTTTGTCCATCTCAGGGTTGCTGATCCCATGCTGTCCCTTTACAGTTACTTCCCATCTACAAGCCCTCCAGTGATGGCCACATGGCATTCCTCAGGGAGGGTATCCTGTACGACGTGTTCAAATGACCACTTGTAGTTTCCGCAGGGAGCCCGCACCACAACGCAAATGAACTAGAAAGGGACCGTAGGGTCACGCTGTAACAGGGATCCTGATGGCAGGATCAGCAGAGTTTTAATTGAAGCTGCAGATTTATATATTTTTTTCTTTTCCAATAAAACACATCACACTCCCCCCCCCCCCCCTTTTTTTTTCTCTGTTTTGCTCCTTCCAATCTTTTAGCTCTTGTTCCTTTGTTCTTTCCTCTGCTCCTCATTTTCCTATCCTTTCTTCTATCTTTACTCCAATCTTTCCTCCTAGAAATTGAGTCTAAAGATATATAAATGAAGACAGACTTGCAGCCACTTAGTGGTTTTACCATGTAATGAGGTCATGTATAGTCTAGGGCACAGGT
>NW_028321735.1:0-28800 GCF_062004578.1 Staurois parvus | reverse complement strand
GTTGGTGCCATGGCGATGCGCACTCCATGCGTTGGTGCCATGGCGTTGCGCACTCCATGCGTTGGTGCCATGGCGTTGCGCACTCCATGCGTTGGTGCCATGGCGTTGCGCACTCCATGCGTTGGTGCCATGGCGTTGCGCACTCCATGCGTTGGTGCCATGGCGTTGCGCACTCCATGCGTTGGTGCCATGGCGTTGCGCACTCCATGCGTTGGTGCCATGGCGTTGCGCACTCCATGCGTTGGTGCCATGGCGTTGCGCACTCCATGCGTTGGTGCCATGGCGTTGCGCACTCCATGCGTTGGTGCCATGGCGTTGCGCACTCCATGCGTTGGTGCCATGCAGCGACCTTCGCTCTGAATACGCCCCAATAAATGGGGGGACAGCTGTGCATTGCAGGCGTGGTACATACACCGTGGATTGGCAAAGCATTCACTTGGAATGAGCATCCTACTGCAACACCGACAGAGAACGTGAATCGCAGCGACAGTGTGAAGGGGCCCCACATTGCAGCGACAGTGTGAAGGGGCCCCACATTGCAGCGACAGTGTGAAGGGGCCCCACATTGCAGCGACAGTGTGAAGGGGCCCCACATTGCAGCGACAGTGTGAAGGGGCCCCACATTGCAGCGACAGTGTGAAGGGGCCCCACATTGCAGCGACAGTGTGAAGGGCCCCACATTGCAGCGACAGTGTGAAGGGGCCCCACATTGCAGAACCTGGAAAATGTTTTTACCTCGGACAGATTCTGAGCCCCCAGATTCCCTCCAGGAAGGACCACAACGTCATACGGACCCTGAAAGAGAAATAATAACCATCAGCATCTGTGGAAGGAAGAGAATTGTCCGGATGTTATAGAAATCTGCCTTCCGCACCTCCACCTCCTCCCTCCACGCAGCCAAACAAACCTACTTCCTGACCCTCATCACGGCCCTCTCCTCCAATCCTCGCCGACTCTTCTCCACCTTCAACTCTCTACTCTCTCCACCTCCACCTCCACCCAGCACCTCACTCACCGCCCACGAGATTGCCAATCACTTCAAAAACAAGATTGACACAATTCACAGGGACATTGCCGCTGCTCAGACCTCCACCCCACCCATCTCCTCTCACACAGCTACCCCCTCATCACCCCTCCCCCACGGCCTCACCACTGTTCAGACCACCACCCCACCTAACATCCCTCACACTGAAGGCCCCTCAACACTCCTCTCCTTCAACCTTACTACCACTGAGGAGGTCACTAAGGTCCTCTCTGATGCCCGCCTCACCACCTGCCCCCTGGATCCTATCCCCTCACAACTCCTGCGACCTCCCTCCCCCTCCATCCTACGCTCCCTCACCCACATCTTCAATCTCTCCCTCTCCTCCAGCACATTCCCCTCCGCTCTGAAACACACATCACCCCCATACTTAAAAAGCCCTCCCTGGACCCCAATGACCCGAACAACCTCAGACCCATCTCCCTGCTGCCATTTACATCCAAACTCCTCGAGCGCCTCGTCTACACCCGCCTAAGCTCTCACCTCAATGACAACAACCTCCTCGATCCCCTACAGTCCGGCTTCCGTCCCCTACACTCCACCGAAACCCCCCTACGCTCCACCGAAACCCCCCTACGCTCCACCGAAACCCCCCTACGCTCCACCGAAACCCCCCTACGCTCCACCGAAACCCCCCTACACTCCACCGAAACCCCCCTACACTCCACCGAAACTGCCTTACTCAAATCACCAACGACCTGCTAACTGCCAAAGCTAATGGCCACTATTCAGTGCTCCTCCTCCTTGACCTCTCTGCGGCCTTCCACACAGTCCACCACCCCCTCCTCCTCAAAAAACTACACTCCCCCGGCATCAGAGACTCCGCCCTCTCCTGGCTCTCGTCCTATCTATCCCAACGCTCCTTCAGCGTTACCTACAACACTGCCTCCTCCCCTTCTCTGTTGGGGTCCCTCAAGGCTCTGTCCTCGGGCTCCTTCTCTTCTCCATCTACACCTCCTCCCTTGGCCAACTCATACACTCCCACGGCTTCAACTATCACCTCCACTTCCTCAAACTGATCCTCTCCAAAACCGAGCCCCTAGTCTTCCCCCCAGCCCGGACCCCCCCCCCCCCACTGACTTCACGTCCAACAACGCCACCATCAGGCCCGCCCGCAGGCCAGAGTACTTGGTGTCATTCTGGACTCCAACCTATCCTTCCAGCCCCAAGTCCAATCTTTAACAAACTCATGCCGACGCCACCTCCGCAACGTGCAGACGCCACCTCCGCAACGTGCAGACGCCACCTCCGCAACATGCAGACTCCACCTCCGCAACATGCAGACTCCACCTCCGCAACATGCAGACTCCACCTCCGCAACATGCAGACTCCACCTCCGCAACATGCAGACTCCACCTCCGCAACATCACCAAAATCCGCACATTCCTAACCCCAGAAACCACTAAACAGCTCATCCACTCCCTCATCATATCACGACTCGACTACTGCAACTCCCTCCTCACTGGCCTGCCTCGCCACAGGCTATCCCCGCTTCAGTCCATCCTGAATACGGCTGCCAGACTCATTCACCTTTCCAACAGCTCCATCTCCGCCACCCCCCTCTGCCAATCCCTCCACTGGCCTCCACTCAGTGTCCTCTACCCCTCTCTGCCAATCCCTCCACTGGCCTCCACCCCTCTCTGCCAATCCCTCCACTGGCCTCCACTCAGTGTCCTCCACCCCCTCTGCCAATCCCTCCACCCCTCTCTGCCAATCTCTCCACTGGCCTCCACTCAGTTTCCTCCACCCCTCTCTGCCAATCCCTCCACTGGCCTCCACTCAGTGTCCTCTACCCCTCTCTGCCAATCCCTCCACTGGCCTCCACCCCTCTCTGCCAATCCCTCCACTGGCCTCCACTCAGTGTCCTCCACCCCCTCTGCCAATCCCTCCACCCCTCTCTGCCAATCCCTCCACTGGCCTCCACTCAGTGTCCTCCACCCCTCTCTGCCAATCCTTCCACTGGCCTCCACTCAGTCCTCCACCCCCCTCTGCCAATCCCTCCACTGGCCTCCACCACTCTCTGCCAATCCTTCCACTGACCTCCACTCAGTGTCCTCCACCCCTCTCTGCCAATCCCTCCACTGACCTCCATTCAGTGTCCGCCACCCCCCTCTGCCAATCCCTCCACTGACCTCCTCTCAGTGTCCTCCACCCCCCTCTGCCAATCCCTCCACTGGACTCCATTCAGTGTCCTCCACCCCCCTCTGCCAATCCCTCCACTGGCCCCCACTCAGTGTCCTCCACCCCCCTCTGCCAATCCCTCCACTGGCTTCCGATTGCTCAACGGATCAAATTCAAAATCCTAACCCTGACGTACAAAGCCGTCCACCATACTGCCCCGAACTACATCACCGACCTAATATCCAAGTACGGCCCATCACAAGATCTCCTTCTCTCTAGTTTCCTGGTCTCCTCCTCCCATGCCTGCCTCCAGGGTGTCACCCACCCTCTGGAACTCCCTACCCCAATCCATCAGACTATCACCTACTCTCCTCTCCTCTCCTTTAGGCGCACCCTGAAAACCCATCTCTACAGGGAAGCCTACCCCACCCCCTGCTAACTTGCCGATCTCCTCCACTCTTCCTACCACTCCCTCCCCCACAGCTATCTCCTCCTGTACCACCATCCCCTCCCTCCTAGATTGTAAGCTCCAAGGAGCAGGGCCCTCGAATTCCTCGTGTATCGCATTGTATTGTTATTGTTCTGTCACATGTTCTATCGCACACAGGGGGCGACACTGCACCCGTTCACAGACAGGGGGCGACACTGCACCCGTTCACAGACAGGGGGCGACACTGCACCCGTTCACAGACAGGGGGCGACACTGCACCCGTTCACAGACAGGGGGCGACACTGCACCCGTTCACAGACAGGGGGCGACACTGCACCCGTTCACAGACAGGGGGCGACACTGCACCCGTTCACAGACAGGGGGCGACACTGCACCCGTTCACAGACAGGGGGCGACACTGCACCCGTTCACAGACAGGGGGCGACACTGCACCCGTTCACAGACAGGGGGCGACATTGCACTTCCATAGTCTATGTATCATCATAGTCTATGTACATCCAGTGGAGGTCTCATTCTTTAACCCCTCCCCCTCCCAAGGACTTAACCCCTCCCCCTCCTGAGGACCTAACCCCCCCTTCATGACCACGCCATTTTTTGCTATTCGCTGCTGTGCTATTTCAACTGGTAATTGCGCGGTTGTGCAACGCAGCTCCCAAACAACATTTACGGGTTTTTTTTCCACACAAATATAGATTTCTTTCGGTGGTATTTGATCGCCTGAGGAGGTTTTTATTTTTTGCGCTATAAACAAAGGACCAAAAAGTTCGAAGAAAAACAATATTTTTTACTTACGCCTATAAAATAAATAAATAATAAAGTCAAAGTCCTAAATTTCGGGTAAAATGTCTGCGGCTCGGCGTTGTTGGTGAAATATCGCACTACATATATAGATCGCTGTGGGTGAAGTTATAGCGCCTACAAATGGCGGGAGAGATACTGCAATTGACGCCATTTTTTGCTATACAGCGCTGCACTAGTTTCGCTGAGAATTGCGCGGTCATGCAATACGGTACACACATGAAATGCACCCCTTTATTTTCACACAAATAGAACTTTAATCACTCGCGCACTTTTTATTTTTCGCGTTATAAACGAAAAAAACTGAAAATTTTGAAAAAAAAAACAATATTTTGTTATTTCTGTCATAAAAAATATATAAAAAATAAATCAAATCATGTTTCATGCAACACCCCAAAGATGGATGACACACGAATCTAGGGTCGGAGAGGTGGAGTTCCCCTTTAGGGGAACCTGTGTGTCTTCCATGGAATCGATCCTTTGTAGTGGATCCTCCATGCAGATCGATCGACACGTCGGGATTCCCGAACGTTTTATTTTCTAACACTGCAGTCCGCGGTCACACCGCCGCCATTTCCGGGATTTGGGAATCGCACCCAATGAATGTCGGCGTCCGAACGTGCGATTTGCTGCGCCGCGATCTCTCCAGCATTTGATGCGTGACGTTCTCTGCAGGTTATGGCGATTTCACAGAAATAGAATGGAAATCATGGAACATACATGGAACATACATGAAGCAGACATGTGAAGCCGTTTACATTTATCGGCCCTTATACTGCAGAGGACAGGAGGAGCGGCGACCCAAAATTAGACTGAGGGGGGGGGGGGGCGGGGGTTTGGGGTCGGTGCCAGGAATTCTAACCTTTCCATCTGCAGTACTTGGCTGTCATACATGAAGATCAACCCGTCCCAGAGCTGCAGAGACGTCTGGGGGAGGGGCGCACACTGCCCCCAGGGGGGAGGGGAGGGGCGCACACTGCCCCCAGGGGGGAGGGGAGGGGCGCACACTGCCCCCAGGGGGGAGGGGAGGGGCGCACACTGCCCCCAGGGGGGAGGGGAGGGGCGCACACTGCCCCCAGGGGGGAGGGGAGGGGCGCACACTGCCCCCAGGGGGGAGGGGAGGGGCGCACACTGCCCCCAGGGGGGAGGGGGAGGGGCGCGCACTGCCGCCAGGGGGGAGGGGAGGGGCGCGCACTGCCGCCAGGGGGGAGGGGAGGGGCGCACACTGCCCCAGACACACAGGAGGACGAGATCTTTATTGGACTCCTAATGACATCATTGCCAACACCATGGAGGACGGCGTGGAGAAGCAGCTTCCCGACAGATCGCTACACAGCTGTAATATGATTGGTCATCTCAGACCAGGAAGTAGATGGATGAGGCCTGAACAAAGATGGCGCAGTCCTTCTGGGGAGGGGTTCCTGCACCCACCTGCAGCAGTTCTCAGTCACCCTCTTCTACTCAGACACTGGACGCTCCCAGCAAGAAAAGCGCCAACACTTCCCGGCAGCCCGGACCCGCTAGACGCCCTGCGTTCTTATTGGCCAAGCACCATGATAGCGGCCTTCCTGGCAAGGTGGGAGGAGCCAGGCAAGCATTGACACAACCAGGAAGTGTCTGAACTATGGAGGGCAGGGGGGCTCAGTGTCCAGCCTCCAGAAAGGTGCAGGAACCCCTGAACTCACTCAGGAGGACTCAACCAACAAAGGGAAGGAAGTGATGGAACCAACAAGGGGAAAGGGGGGGGTGCAGGAACCTCCAGGAGGAAGAGGGGGTGCAGGAACCTCCAGGAGGAAGAGGGGGTGCAGGAACCTCCAGGAGGAAGAGGGGGTGCAGGAACCAACAGGGGAAAGGATGGAGCGCAGGAACCTTCAGAGGAATTCAGGAACCACCAGCAAGAATGGAGGGGAGGGAGGGGCGGGGGTTGGTGGAAGGACTGCTGAGCAGATGCAGGAACCTTATACCTGACACCAGCTGGTCTCCGAGGACCACAGAAAGGAGGAGAGTCCATATGAGACCCAGAACCACAAAACTGACCACTCATCTCTCAGCCCCCCATAACACAGACCTATGAGGAGCTCCGTAGGGTTACCTGTTTGCGCGCCTCCTCTAGACTGGTGTCCGGACAGATGACAACGTCGCGGCTGCACTGGACGGGATCTTTACCTGTCAGACCGGCAACCGTCACCGAGAACTGGAGTAGGAGAGACAATGTAAGTATATACCACTGGGGGGAGGAGAGAGGGGGGGGGGGAGAGGGGGGAGAAGAGAGAGAGAGGGGGGGGGAGAGGGGGAGAAGAGAGAGAGAGGGGGGGGGGGGAGGGGGAGAAGAGAGAGAGAGAGAGAGGGGGGAGAGGGGGAGAAAAGAGAGAGAGAGAGGGGGGGGAGAGGGGGGAGAAGAGAGAGAGAGAGGGGGGAGAGAGGGGGGAGAAGAGAGAGAGGGGGGGAGAGAGGGGGGAGAAGAGAGAGAGAGAGGGGGGGAGAGAGGGGGGAGAAGAGAGAGAGAGAGGGGGGAGAGGGGGAGAAGAGAGAGAGAGGGGGGGGAGAGGGGGAGAAGAGAGAGAGAGAGAGAGGGGGGAGAGGGGGAGAAGAGAGAGAGAGAGGGGGGGAGAGGGGGAGAAGAGAGAGAGAGAGGGGGGGGGAGAGGGGGAGAAGAGAGAGAGAGGGGGGGAGAAGAGAGAGAGGGGGGGGGGAGAAGAGAGAGAGAGGGGGGGAGAAGAGAGAGAGAGGGGGGGAGAAGAGAGAGAGGGGGGGGGAGAAGAGAGAGAGGGGGGGGAGAAGAGAGAGAGGGGGGAGGGGGGGAGAAGAGAGAGAGGGGGGGGAGGGGGGGAGAAGAGAGAGAGGGGGGGAGGGGGGGAGAAGAGAGAGAGGGGGGGAGGGGGGGAGAAGAGAGAGAGGGGGGGAGGGGGGGAGAAGAGAGAGAGGGGGGGAGGGGGGGAGAAGAGAGAGAGGCGGGAAGAAGAGAGAGGGGGGGGGGAGAAGAAGAGAGAGGGGGGGGGAGAAGAAGAGGGAGGGGGGGGGAGAAGAAGAGGGAGGGGGGGGAGAAGAAGAGGGAGGGGGGGGAGAAGAAGAGGGAGGGGGGGGAGAAGAAGAGAGAGGGGGGGGAGAAGAAGAGAGAGGGGGGGGAGAAGAAGAGAGAGGGGGGGGAGAAGAAGAGAGAGGGGGGGGGAGAAGAAGAGAGAGGGGGGGGAGAAGAAGAGAGAGGGGGGGGGGAGAAGAAGAGAGAGGGGGGGGGGAGAAGAAGAGAGAGGGGGGGGGAGAAGAGAGAGGGGGGGGGAGAAGAAGAGAGAGGGGGGGGGAGAAGAAGAGAGAGGGGGGGGGAGAAGAAGAGAGAGGGGGGGGAGAGAAGAGAGAGGGGGGGGAGAAGAAGAGAGAGGGGGGGGGAGAAGAAGAGAGAGGGGGGGGGGAGAAGAAGAGAGAGGGGGGGGGGGAGAAGAAGAGAGAGGGGGGGGGAGAAGAAGAAGAGAGAGGGGGGGGAGAAGAAGAAGAGAGAGGGGGGGGGAGAGAAGAAGAGAGAGGGGGGGGAGAGAAGAAGAGAGAGGGGGGGGGGGGAGAGGAGAGGGGGGGGGAGAAGAGAGAGGGGGGGGGAGAGGAGAGGGGGGGGGAGAGGGGGAGAGAGAGGGGGAGGGGAGAAGAGGGGGGGGAAGAGAAGAGGGGGGGAAGGGGAGAAGGGGGGGGGGGGGGGAGGGGGGGGGGGGGGGGGAGGGGAGAAGGGGGGGGGGAGGGGAGAAGGGGGGGGGGGAGGGGAGAAGGGGGGGGGGGAAGGGGGAGAAGGGGGGGGGAGAGGGGGGGGAGAGAGGGGGGGGGAGAAGAGGGGGGGGGGAGAAGAGGATCCCTTTGCTCTCCCGGGAGCTCTCAGTCCTCACCCCGGCCCTCCTCATCAGGTCGGTGGGGATGACGGTCTCCATCTCCTCGGCTCCCTTGGCCAGGATCACCAGCGCTCTCTTGGCGGCCATGTCTCTGGAGGAGTCAGCAGAGAATGGCGGAGTATCCCCTGAAGCGACTGCGCATGTGCCGGTTTCAGGCCGAAGAAGCCGATCTCCGACTTTAGCACAGAGCTGCCACAGTTAACCCCTTACAGGCTGCAAGATGGATCGGATCTCCGGATTGAGGAGCATAACGGATCGGAGAGAGGGCAGCCCTCCCTGACGTCACTATCACTGCCGCCCCCCTGCTGCCCGATGTCGCTGCAGAGAATTTGGCACGTAAGGGGTTAATGTAACTCAGGTAATGTTCGGCTTCAGTAGTTCGGTGATCGGCTTGTCGTTCCTTAGGCTTGCACATGCGCAGTTGGTTCAGGGGATACTCATCTTGCCGCTACTCCGGCCTCCAGCACTCCCCCTGCTGGCCAGACGACGGGGCCCAGCACAGGATAAACCTCTTCCCTCTCTGCACCGCCATCTAGTGTCCGTTCTATGTATGACATGTGCGCTCTTCACCGCCATCTAGCGTCCATTCTATGTATGACATGGGCGCTCTACACCGCCATCTAGTGTCCGTTCTATATATTACACAATGCACAGACTGCAGACCACCAGAGATTATTCTGTGATGTGTAATTCCTGTCGCCTGATTCTCGGGATATGTAGTTCTGGGTGCGGGGCAAGAAGTTTTGTTGTACATTCAGCCCTGTGTGGGCTCTTCCGGTGCCGACAGAAGCTGAAGAAAAAAGCAGATATTTCGGCAGCACAAACCCCTCACTGCCCAGCACAGGAGATGGGGGGGGGGGGTGAATTCAGTTGCCATTCTGAGTACATGGAACACAGAACGCGGTCCAGGACTCCGATCTCCCGGCAAACATTGCTCATCATCCAAAGTATGGTATTCACACACCCCACCCCTGCACCCAGCATGGGCAGGCAAGTCACATAGGTGCCCATCCACATACTGGCCTCTCCTCTTCAGTCTTGCACAGGTACACTGGCTCCTCCCCTTCAGTCTTATACAGGTGTCTGGCTCCTCCCCTTTAGTCTTGCACAGGTGTACCGGCTCCTCCCCTTCAGCCTTGCACAGGTGTATTGGCTCCTGTCCTGGTCTGAAATGTCTTCCTCTGATGTCACTGCACACTGGGAGCGTCTCACAATGTGCATTAGAAGCTGCAACAAGTCATTGTCTTCTATTGAGAACTACAAGCCAGGATCATTTTTATGAGTTTTATGTCATATTCCACATTTTCAGCACACTAGTCCTGAGGAAGGGGGGGGCATTTACCCCGAATCGCATTGGCTTTCTCCATTACCTTTGTTCAATAAACATTTTGATTTGCCCTCTGCGCATCATAAACATTTGCACTTGGCGCTCCTCGGTACCCCAGAGGCAGTTATAAGGGACAATATAAACACTCCTATAGGGGCAGACTGTGTGGGGGGTGGGGGGGGATTAGTTTCATCCTATGAAGGACCGGCTTCACCTTTCATCAGATGCATTACTGTGCGTCTCATTGTGATCTGCTCACTGCAAGCAAAGCGCCTGCTGGGTTCTGCGTTTATTGGGAAGTTTGATTAGTTCTGTCTGTGAACGCAGAATTCATAAACTTACATACACTATATTGCCCCAAGTATTGGCCCCGCCCTCCATATCATGTGATTCAGGCGTTCCAATCCCCTCCATATCATGTGATTCAGGCGTTCCAATCCCCTCCATATCATGTGATTCAGGTGTTCTAATCCCATCCATGTCATGTGATTCAGGCGTTCCAATCCCCTCCATATCATGTGATTCAGGCGTTCCAATCCCCTCCATATCATGTGATTCAGGCGTTCCAATCCCCTCCATATCATGTGATTCAGGCGTTCCAATCCCCTCCATATCATGTGATTCAGGCGTTCCAATCCCCTCCATATCATGTGATTCAGGTGTTCCAATCCCCTCCATATCATGTGATTCAGGTGCTCCAATCCCCTCCATGGACACAGGTGTATACAATCAAGCCCCTAGGCATGCAGACGGCTTCTACAACCATTGGTGAAAGAATGGGTCGCTCTCAGGAGCTCAGTGACTCCAAGCGTGGTCCCGTGATAGGTGGCCACCTGGGCAATAAGTCCATCCGTGACATTTCCTGGCTACTAAATATTCCACGCTCAACTGTTAGTGGGATTATAACAAAGTGGAAGCAACTGGGAACAACAGCCACTCAGCCACCAAGTGGTAGGCCACGTCACATGACAGGGCGGGGTCAGCGCATGCTGAAGCGCACAGTGCGCAGAAGTCACCAACTGTCTGCAGAGTCAATAGCTAAAGACCTCCAAACTTGGTGTGGCCTTCAGATGAGCCCAACAACAGTGCGTAGAGAGCTTCATGGAATGGGTTTCCATGGCCGAGCAGCTGCATCCAAGCCTTCCATCACCAAGTGCAATGCAAAGCGTCGGATGCCGTGGTGTAAAGCACGCCGCCACTGGACTCTAGAGCAGAGGAGGTGTGTTCTCTGGAGTGACCAATCACGCTTCTCTGTCTGGCAATCCGATGGACGTGTCTGGCTTTGGTGGTTGCCAGAACAGTACTTGTCTGACTGCATTGTGCCAAGTGTAAAGTTTGGTCGTGGGGGGATTATGGTGCGGGGTGGTTTTATCTTCAGGGGTTGGGCTTGGCCCCCTAGTTCCAGTGAAGAGAACACTTACATTTTGGCCAATTTCATGCTCCCAACTTTGTGGGATGAGTTTGGGGATTACCCCTTCCTGTTCCAACATGACGGCCCCCTAGTGCGCAAAGCAAGGTCCATTAAGACATGGAGGAGCCAGTTTGGGGTGGAGGAACTTGACTGTCCTGCACAGAGTCCTGACCTCAACCCCATAGAACACCTTTGGGATGAATTAGAGCGGAAACTGCGAGCCAGGCCTCCTCCCCCGACATCAGTGCCCCTCCCCCGACATCAGTGCCTGACCTGACAAATGTGCTTCTGGAAGAATGGTCCAACCTTCCCATAGACACCCTCCTAAACCTTGTGGACGGCCTTCCCAGAAGAGTTGAAGCTGTTATAGCTGCAAAGGGCGGGGCCAACTCAATATTGAACCCTACGGACTAAGACTGGGGGGCCATTAAAGGTCATGTGCGTGGAAAGGGCGGGGCCAACTCAATATTGAACCCTACGGACTAAGACTGGGAGGCCATTAAAGGTCATGTGTGTGGAAAGGGCGGGGCCAACTCAATATTGAACCCTACGGACTAAGACTGGGGAGCCATTAAAGGTCATGTGTGTGGAAAGGGCGGGCCCAACTCAATATTGGACCTTACGGACTAAGACTGGGGGGCCATTAAAGGTCATGTGTGTGGAAAGGGCGGGGCCAACTCAATATTGAACCCTACGGACTGAGACTGGGGGGCCATTAAAGGTCATGTGCGTGGAAAGGGCGGGGCCAACTCAATATTGAACCCTACGGACTAAGACTGGGAGGCCATTAAAGGTCATGTGTGTGGAAAGGGCGGGGCCAACTCAATATTGAACCCTACGGACTAAGACTGGGGAGCCATTAAAGGTCATGTGTGTGGAAAGGGCGGGCCCAACTCAATATTGGACCTTACGGACTAAGACTGGGGGGCCATTAAAGGTCATGTGTGTGGAAAGGGCGGGGCCAACTCAATATTGAACCCTACGGACTGAGACTGGGGGGCCATTAAAGGTCATGTGTGTGGAAAGGGCGGGGCCAACTCAATATTGAACCCTACGGACTAAGACTGGGGGGCCAATAAAGGTCATGTGTGTGGAAAGAGCGGGGCCAACTCAATATTGAACCCTACGGACTAAGACTGGGGGTCCATTAAAGGTCATGTGTGTGGAAAGGGCGGGGCCAACTCAATATTGAACCCTACGGACTAAGACTGGGGGGCCATTAAAGGTCATGTGTGTGGAAATGTCGGTGGATCAATACTTTTGGAAATATAGTGTATATCTGTCTACAGAAGCCCAAAACACAAATGGATTTGTACCAGAAACCACAAAGAACATTCAGGTGAGCAGAGAAGTCCGGTATAAAGATATAAAATGTTCAGCTATTGCAGGGAACGGCCAGTTTTGGATCTACAGTCATGGCGGGGTCTCTGTAGGGTCCTCAACAAGAGTTGTGAAATGTCATACATACTGGTTTGTGGACTCCCATCACTGGCAGGGATTTTGTGCAGGAAGTGCTGATTCCCATGAGCAGGGACTACTCCTTTTCATGCGCGTGTGAAGGGTCATGAGCCTGGCTAGAGGTCCAAGGACAAGGATGCCATGTAAAGGCCATGGTGCATGCATGTGCGGGCCACAGCAGCCTATTTATACCCAAGGCCTGCCTAGCCCCAGTGCTGGATTGTCTCAAGCTCTGGTTCCTGTATCTCGAGTGCCCTGAAAGTCTACTTACCTTGTTCATGACACCCATGCCACATCACCCTTGCCTGTTATGTCTGCTGCCCACCTGTGTATTTGACCACGGCTTGGACTTCTGACCATAATTCTGTCTCCTGACTTGGCCCTTCACCACGTTCCCATTCCTGACCTTGATCCTGACCAGGCACCTGTTTGGCTGGCTTCTGATCCGACTCCATACTACTACTGGAAGGACTCCGGTGTTTCCGAGCTCAAGTTCACCGCTCCAGTTTCCTGGCACCTGCGCCCTTCCACTGCCCCAGCAGTCCCTGTCTCCACTACCAGGGGTGCTTGGACGGGAATTGCACAAGAGGCCCCCCTTATCATATCAGTCTCCACAGTCAGGTACGTGACCATCCCACATAGGAGCTTAGTGGATGTCCAACTCTAAATCCAGGTGCATACAATTCAGCACATGGCCATGCCGTCTCTAGTATCACTCATTGGTAGACAGAAAAACATTAGACCAGGAATCTCTAAATGGTGGACCGCGGTCTGGATCCGGACCATGGTAGTCACCATTTATGGGCCAGTTCTTTTCCCATTGTCATTGTCAGAGCAGATCAGAGAGCGAGAGGCATAACAGCACTGGATGGAGGGCAGGAGCGGGAGGTCTTTTCAGCCTGTTAATAAAAAAATGTAGCTCTAGCTGCTCCTGCTCCCCCCCTCCATCTACTCTGCTGTGTGTCCCTCTAAGGCAGTGTTTCTCAACTCCAGTCCTCATGGACCCCCAACAGGTCATGTTTTCAGGATTTCCCTCAGATGAAACAGCTGTGGTAATTACTAAGGCAGTGAAACTGATCAAATCACCTGTGCAAAATAATGGAAATCCTGAAAACATGACCTGTTGGGGGTCCATGAGGACTGGAGTTGAGAAACACTGCTCTAAGGGGTGGAGGACACTGTGGGGGAAGAGGGTGACATGAAGGGGGGCAAAGAACACTATTGTTGGGGGGGGTTGTTGATGTGAAGGGGGACAGAAGACACTACTGTTGGGGGGTGTTGATGTGAAGGGGGGCAGGGAGCACTTCTGTTGGGGGGGTGTTGATGTGAAGGGGGCACTACTGTTGGGGGGTGTTGATGTGAAGGGGGCAGGGGCACTACTATGGGGGGGTTGATATGAATAGGGGACAGAGGACACTACGTTGGGGGTGGGAGTGATGTGAAGGGGGACAGAAGATACTACTGTTGGGGGGTGTTGATGTGAAGGGGGGCACGGGGCACTTCTGATGGGGGGGGTGTTGATGTGAAGGGGGCACTACTGTTGGGGGGTGTTGATGTGAAGGGGGCAGGGGGCACTACTATGGGGGGGTTGATATGAATAGGGGACAGAGGACACTACTGTTGGGGGGGGTGATGTGAAGGGGGACAGAAGACATTACTATTGGGGGTGTTGATGTGAAGGGAGGGAGAGGACACTAATGGGGGGGGGGGGGGAGTTGATGTGTATATATGACAGAGGACACTACTGTTGGGGGGGGGGTGATGTGAAGGGGGACAGAAGACTACTATTGGGGGTGTTGATGTGAAGGGAGGGAGAGGACACTAATGGGGGGGGGGGGGGGGGTTGATGTGTATATATGACAGAGGACACTACTGTTGGGGGGGTGATGTGAAGGGGGACAGCAGACATTACTGTTGGGGGTGTTGATGTGAAGGGAGGAAGAGGACACTAATGGGGGGGGGGGGGTTGATGTGTATATATGACAGAGGACACTACTGCTGGGGGGGGGGGTGATGTGAAGGGGGACAGAAGACATTACTGTTGGGGGTGTTGATGTGAAGGGAGGAAGAGGACACTAATGGGGGGGGGGGGGTTGATGTGAATATGGGACAGAGGACACTACTGTTGAGGGGGAGTGATGTGAAGGGGGGACAGACAAAATTGTTGGGGGGTGTTGATGTAAATGGAGATGGAGGACGCTGCTGGGGGGGGGGAGGGAGGTGACATGAAGGGGGACAGAGGACACTACTGTGAATGAAGGGAACTGTGATGTGAAGGGGGGGGGGGGGGGTTCAGCAGGCTGCTGTCAATGGGATGGGGGGGTGATGAGAACACTATTGTGAAAACCTGGGCAGGGGGGTGCCGAGGACCAGTGTGTAACACATCAATATGTAAGAATGGGATTGAGATACAAGAGTGGGGGGGCTGTGATGTGAAGGATCTGAGTCATCGCACAAAAATGCGATTTGGATCTCTTCTGGGGAAAAAAAAACCCAATTTTCTGACTTCCATGAAGTTTAGTTCAATACTCCAGCTTTAGACTGGATCGCACTTCCAACATGGCGACAACCTGAAGTGGACCATATTCTGTTCTGCTACTAAACAACTTTGCGATGGATTGGAGATGAGGTGATCCGGGTCTTCACATCCAACATCAGAACTTGACCTCACAAATGGGCACAAATTCCCACAGACACCCTCCAACAACTTGGGGGAAGTCTTCTCAGAAGAATGGAAGATAGTGTAGCCTCAAAAGGGGCATCTACTTATTCATGGGCATGAGGGGGATGGGAGGTGCAAATCCATATCAAGGTCATGGTTTTGGAATGGGATGGCTTACAAGCTCATGATGGTCAAATGCATAAAGTCAGCTCTAGGAAAAAAAAGGAAAAGACCATGGTTTGACCAGTTTGGTGTGGAGGGACTCCGGAGTCCTGTACAGAGCCCTGACCTCAACCTACTGAACACCTTTGGGATGAATTGAAAGACTGATAGTGAGCCGGGTCTTCTCATCCAACATCAGTACCTCACAAATGCAAGTGTACAATCCAAAATGGCGTTGTGTATAAGTGGGTGGTGCAGCGACTGTTGGCTGGAACCAAACAGAATCACTAAGGGAGAATGTCACCAGCACACCGAGGATCACCAATATGGATCCAAACGTTTTAATGAATGATCACAGAGTTACAGCAAGGCAACGTTTCGTAGTCTCACAGGACCCCTTCATCAGGCATGTGACGATGAAGGGGTCCTGGGAGACTCCGAAACATTGCCTTGCTGTAACTATGTGATCGTTCATTAAAACTTTTGGACTCATATTGGTGATCCTCGGTGTGCTGGTGACATTCTCCCTAACCTCACAAATGGACATAAATTCCCATAGACACTCGAAAATCTTGTAGGAAGCTTCCCAGAAGAGTGGAGCCAGCTCCACAACGACATGGTTGTACCAATTTGGTGTGGAGGAACTCCAATGTCCTGCACAGAGCCCTGACCTCAACCCTACTTTTGGAAGACCTTTGGTATAAGGTTTTCTCGTCAGTACCTACCCTTAACTGTACCAAACGTCTTTCGGATGAGGTCTTCTTATCCCAAAGGTGTACAATAGGTTTGAGGTCCTGGAGGAACTCCAATGTTCTGCACAGAGCCCTGACCTCAACTCTACTGAACACCCTGGGGATGAATTGGAACACCGATAGTGAGCCAGGTCTTCTCATCTAACATAAGCTTCCCAGAAGAGTGGAGCAAGCTCCATAAGGACATGGTTTGACCAATTTGGATGAGGTCTTCTTATCCCAAAGGTGTACAATAGGTTTGAGGTCCTGGAGGAACTCCAATGTTCTGCACAGAGCCCTGACCTCAACTCTACTGAACACCCTGGGGATGAATTGGAACACCGATAGTGAGCCAGGTCTTCTCATCTAACATAGGCTTCCCAGAAGAGTGGAGCAAGCTCCATAAGGACATGGTTTGACCAATTTGGATGAGGTCTTCTTATCCCAAAGGTGTACAATAGGTTTGAGGTGCTGGAGGAACTCCAATGTTCTGCACAGAGCCCTGACCTCAACTCTACTGAACACCCTGGGGATGAATTGGAACACCGATAGTGAGCCAGGTCTTCTCATCTACATAAGCTTCCCAGAAGAGTGGATCGAGCTCCATAAGGACATGGTTTGACCAATTTGGATGAGGTCTTCTTATCCCAAAGGTGTACACTAGGTTTGAGGTCCTGGAGGAACTCCAGTGTTCTGCACAGAGCCCTGACCTCAACTCTACTGAACACCCTGGGGATGAATTGGAACACCGATAGTGAGCCAGGTCTTCTCATCTAACATAGGCTTCCCAGAAGAGTGGAGCAAGCTCCATAAGGCCATGGTTTGACCAATTTGGATGAGGTCTTCTTATCCCAAAGGTGTACAATAGGTTTGAGGTCCTGGAGGAACTCCAATGTTCTGCACAGAGCCCTGACCTCAACTCTACTGAACACCCTGGGGATGAATTGGAACACAGATAGTGAGCCAGGTCTTCTCATCTACATAAGCTTCCCAGAAGAGTGGATCGAGCTCCATAAGGACATGGTTTGACCAATTTGGATGAGGTCTTCTTATTCCCAAAGGTGCTCAGGTTTGTGGTCCTGGTGGAACTCGAGTCTTCTGCACAGGACACTGATTTCAACCCTACTAAACACCTTTGGGATGAATTGAAACACTGATGGCAAGCCAGGTCTATTTTTGGTTCTCAACATGTGAGCCAGGTCTTCTCATCCAACATCAGCAGCTGACCTCAAATTCCCTCAGACACCTCCAAAACCTTGTGGGAGGTCCTCCCAAGAGAGTGAGTTATAGACACAAGGTGGGGGGGGGGGGGTCAGTAACTCTATTATTGGCCATGGTACTGGAATGCCTGACAACCTCATCTAGGTGTGATAGATGTCAACATACTTTGGGGCATACAGTGTTCGAGGTAAAAGATTCGCCTTCGCATGACATGACAAGTCCAACATTGTTGTAGTAAATCCAGCAAGAAAAACATCGGACTTCAAGATGAGTTAACCGTTTTGTAAACTTTATCCAAGGCCAGGAAAACTGGAGGGAATACTCAGCCAATACACACGAGGCTCTGTCCACACGGGGGGGGGGGGGGGGAGGGGGAGGGACGTTTATTCTGTTACATACGGAGGCACTAAAATGGCAGAACAAAACGCTGCCAATCCTACAAGAGGTACCCAGAGGAGCGACCTCCAGCCAGTACAGAGCTGGTGGAAAGGGGAGGGGAGGGGGGGGGTCTCTGTGATTGGCTGGAACATGCCCCTCTCTCTGTCTCCCAATAGATCCCTCTAAAGGCAGAGGGAGGTATTACAGCAGGATGTAAACACAAGTAGGGAGGCCGCAGATCGTGGTGGAGGGGGGAGGGGAGGAGGGGCGCACACTGATCATGTAAGGTACCGAGGTCCATTCAGTCTGCTGTAGCCAACAGGGAAAATGACAACTAAAAATAAAAGGGTAGCCACCCACGTATATGAAATCGGGGGCTCTGTGAAATGCCCCACCCCTTGGGACTGTCTTTGTAAGAGCTCCTCGCTTTTTTTGACAAAATATCCATTTATTTTTTTAACAATAAAGTTTAGATGTGTGGTTGGGAGGAGTTAAAAACAATAATTTTTAACGCCCCTCCAAGCGCCTCCCCCCTTAAAGTGAAACTTCACTCTCTCAGTCAACACCGACTCGTAATCCTTATGCAGCTTCATAAATAGTCAGGAAATTATATCAGATTGATTTGTTCTGAACTCTTTTTTAACATTTCTTCACTTCCTGGTTTCTGGCCTAGACAAATGATATCATACATCCCAGAAGTCTTCAGGAGAGGAGGAGGAGTTTTCTCAGTTAAGCACACCCTACATGCTTGAGTTAAGGGCAGATAGATTCCAGGAAGTAAATGCTAAATGAATCATCTGCCCTTACTACAGATGGCCATAAATGCTGGGGGGGGGGTTTCAATGTGATTTCGTAGCAAAAGAAAGCATGGAGACGTGGATGGATGGAGACGTGGATGGATGGAGACATGGAGGGATGGAGACATGGAGGAATGGAGACATGGAGGAATGGAGACATGAATGAATGGTTGGTTGAAGACATGGATGGATAGTTGAAGATATGAATGGATGGATGGTTGCTTGGAGACATGGATGGATGGATGGTTGGAGACATGAATGAATGGTTGGTTGGAGACATGAATGAATGGTTGGATGGATGGATGGTTGGTTGGAGACATGGATAGATGGTTGGCTGGAGACATGGATGGATGGTTGGAGACATGAATGAATGGTTGGATGGATGGATGGTTGGCTGGAGACATGAATGAATGGATGGATGGATAGTTGGTTGGATGGTTGGTTGGAGACACAAATTAATGGTTGGATAGATGGATGGATGGTTGGAGACATGAATGAATGGTTGGATGGATGGATGGATGGATGGTTGGTTGGAGACACGAATGAATGGTTGGATGGATGGATGGTTGGTTGGTTGGAGACATGAATGAATGGTTGGATGGATGGCTGTAGACATGAATGAATGGATGGATGGATGGATAGTTGGTTGAATGGTTGGTTGGAGACATGAATGAATGGTTGGATGGATGGTTGGTTGGAGACATGAATGGATGGATGGATGGTTGGTTGGAGACATGGATAGACGGATGGGAGAGTTTGCTTGAAATATTTTTATTTTTGGTTTGCGGTGCTCAGATGCAGTGAATTTCCACAATGCAATGGCAGGAGACGGGGGGTGGGGGTGGGGGGGTGCTCACCTGCCGTGGCCGGGATGCTTTGCTTCGTGGCCATTGCAAAAAACTAACAATTAACATTTTGTGATCGGTGGGCGGCAAACCTGAGGAACGCAATCCAATCAAGAGAAGGGGGAGGAGCTACAAACACACCATAACTGCATGCAGTGCGGCGTGATCACTTTTCGGAGAAGCGGTGGGTTAGGCGCACGTCTACAAGTCGGACAATCCCGATGCACAAAGAGCTCTCACCGCAATCTTCGTCTTAAAAACTATCCAAGAAGCGCAGCGGGATGAAGGTTAGCACGGTTACCTTGCAGCGCTGGGGTCCCAGATCAATATCCTGCCCAGGACACTACCTGCATGGAGTTTGCAACTTCTCCCTGTGCTTTCCTGGGTCTCCTCCCACAATCCTGCCATGACTGGCTCCTGTCTAAACTGGCCGGAGTGGATGTATGTGATGGGGACTGTGGACTGGGCGCTCCTTGGGGACTGTGGACTGGACGCTCCTCGGGGACTGTGGACTGGACGCTCCTCGGGGACAGGGACTGGTGTGACTGTACGGCATGTAAACTGTTGGCGATGTACAGATCTGACAATGGCGCCACTGACACCAAGGGACTGCGATGGACGCAGCATGCCTGTTATTTCCCCATTACATGGGAGGAACACCGAGAACCGGAGCTTGCCACAGTTCTAAAACAGGAAGTTAAAGATGGAAGACCGGAGGGGGCGGCGGGCGGGATCCACATTTCAGGAGTAGAAAAAAAAAAAACTCAATATGGGTCAGGAAAGGAAACGCAGCCCCCCGTGTGCCGCCCTGACGGCCGACTATTCCAGATCCTGGCTTCACTCTAAAAGTTAAATATGTAACAAAATCTGTCAGTGAGGACCAACAACGGGGGCGGGGGCGGCCCACAACGGGGACGGGGGCGGCCCACAACGGGGACGGGGGCGGCCCACAACGGGGACGGGGGCGGCCCACAACGGGGACGGCCCACAACGGGGACAGGGGCGGCCCACAACGGGGACGGCCCACAACGGGGACGGGGACGGCCCACAACGGGGACGGGGACGGCCCACAACGGGGATGGCTGACGCCATCTTCTACCCACTGACTGGTAACATTCGTTGTAACGTTCGTCATCTGTATCTCTGAAGGGTCACGGTTGTTCCTTGAACGTTTGGTCCGGGACTTTCAAGAACAAAAAAAATAAAAAGCTATAAAGTTCAGGTTTTTTCACACATAACTGGTTGGCTCTATAGACGGCTAATCTCTCACTTCCCGCTAAGTTATACAAAGTCGTCTTTTAGTCACCCGAGACGCGCTATAAATAGAAAAATAAAGAGTTCGGCTTCGGCGGCTCAGAGCTCGTCGTGGTAGAAATGTTCGTCCTGAAGCTGCCGGCCGTAATCTGTGGCTTCGCTGGTGAGGAAGATGTCCCGGCTCTGCATGATCTCCGCTTCCGAAAGTCTCCCATCGCCGTCCTTGTCAATGGATTCCACCAGATGACTGGCCTGTACAAGAAAGAGACATTCGCCATAGAGACATTGGTCAGAGCAGGAACATTCATCACAGAGAGACACTGGCCATAGAGGAACATTCGTCACAGAGAAACATTCGTCATAGAGAGACACTGGCATTTAGGGAACATTCGTCACAGAGAGACACTGGTCAGAGCAGGAACATTCGTCACAGAGAGACACTGGTCAGAGCAGGAACATTCGTCACAGAGAGACATTGGTCAGAGCAGGAACATTCATCATAGAGAGACACTGGCCATAGAGGAACATTCGTCACAGAGAAACATTCGTCATAGAGAGACACTGGCATTTAGGGAACATTCGTCACAGAGAGACACTGGTCAGAGCAGGAACATTCGTCACAGAGAGACATTGGTCAGAGCAGGAACATTCGTCACAGAGAGACATTGGTCAGAGCAGGAACATTAGTCACAGAGAGACACTGGTCAGAGCAGGAACATTCGTCACAGAGAGACACTGGTCAGAGCAGGAACATTCATCACAGAGAGACACTGGCCATAGAGGGACATTCGTCACAGAGAGACACTGGCATTTAGGGAACATTCGTCACAGAGAGACACTGGCCATAGAGGAACATTGGCCATAGAGGAACATTCGTCATAGAGAGACACTGGCATTTAGGGAACATTCGTCACAGAGAGACACTGGCCATAGAGGAACATTCGTCACAGAGAGACACTGGTCAGAGCAGGAACATTCGTCACAGAGAGACATTGGTCAGAGCAGGAACATTCGTCACAGAGAGACATTGGTCAGAGCAGGAACATTAGTCACAGAGAGACACTGGTCAGAGCAGGAACATTCGTCACAGAGAGACACTGGTCAGAGCAGGAACATTCATCACAGAGAGACACTGGCCATAGAGGGACATTCGTCACAGAGAGACACTGGCATTTAGGGAACATTCGTCACAGAGAGACACTGGCCATAGAGGAACATTGGCCATAGAGGAACATTCGTCATAGAGAGACACTGGCATTTAGGGAACATTCGTCACAGAGAGACACTGGCCATAGAGGAACATTCGTCACAGAGAGACACTGGTCAGAGCAGGAACATTCGTCACAGAGAGACATTGGTCAGAGCAGGAACATTCGTCACAGAGAGACATTGGTCAGAGCAGGAACATTCGTCACAGAGAGACATTGGTCAGAGCAGGAACATTCGTCACAGAGAGACATTGGTCAGAGCAGGAACATTCGTCACAGAGAGACACTGGCCATAGAGGAACATTCGTCACAGAGAGACACTGGCCATAGAGGGACATTCGTCACAGAGAGACACTGGCATTTAGGGAACATTCGTCACAGAGAGACACTGGCCATAGAGGGACATTCGTCACAGAGAGACACTGGCCATAGAGGGGACACTCGTCATAGAGGGGACACTCGTCAGAGGGACATTCGTCAGAGGGACATTCGTCAGAGGGACATTCGTCAGAGAGGGACATTCGTCAGAGGAACATTCGTCAGAGGGACATTCGTCAGAGGGACATTCGTCAGAGAGGAACACTCGTCAGAGAGGAACACTCGTCAGAGAGGAACACTCGTCAGAGAGGAACACTCGTCAGAGGGACATTCGTCAGAGCGGGATCACCAAAGTCATATATACAATTTGTCCATCAATAACGAGTTGACTGAAGACCAAGAGTAAAGTTTGCCCATTTCTACAGATTTGCAGCGATGAGGAAATCTCCTCCAGTATTCTGGGAGTGAAGCTCACCTCCTCCTGTGACACCCCGACATTGTTTGGGACGATCCAAGACAGAAGTTCGGTGGGGTTGAGCTTCCCGTCACCATCCTTGTCATAATCGTTCTCAAAGCGGTCTCGTTCCACAATCACCCACTGGGGGTCTTCGGTGGCATCTTTAAGAAATGAAAAACAAATGGATACGAATTCCACAATGGTGGTCCCCTCATCCCAACCCCCGCTACCAGCCAGCAGGGACCTACGAATTCTGGAAAAGGAGATACCAGGAAAAATGCGCATTTTTACATAAAACATTCACATTTCTTAACTTCCTCCTGCCAGCCCTATGTAAATACACCGACAGTCATCGACCACCGACAGGTAGTATACAATGTATCACAGACTGGGTCCTGTACGTATACAATGTATCATAGACTGGATCCTGTACGTATACAATGTATCATAGACTGGGTCCTGTACGTATACAATGTATCATAGACTGCGTCCTGTACGTATACAATGTATCATAGACTGGGTCCTGTACGTATACAATGTATCATAGACTGGATCCTGTATGTATACAATGTATGATATAATGTGTCCTGTATGTATACAATGTATCATAGACTGGGTCCTGTATGTATACAATGTATCATAGACTGGGTCCTGTATGTATACAATGTATCACAGACTGGATCCTGTACGTATACAATGTATGATATAATGTGTCCTGTACGTATACAATGTATCATAGACTGGGTCCTGTATGTATACAATGTATCACAGACTGCGTCCTGTACGTATACAATGTATCATAGACTGGGTCCTGTACGTATACAATGTATCATAGACTGGGTCCTGTACGTATACAATGTATCATAGACTGGGTCCTGTACGTATACAATGTATCATAGACTGGATCCTGTACGTATACAATGTATCACAGACTGGGTCCTGTACGTGTACAATGTATCACAGACTGGGTCCTGTACGTATACAATGTATCACAGACTGGGTCCTGTACGTATACAATGTATCACAGACTGGGTCCTGTACGTATACAATGTATCATAGACTGCGTCCTGTACGTATACAATGTATCATAGACTGCGTCCTGTACGTATACAATGTATCATAGACTGCGTCCTGTACGTATACAATGTATCATAGACTGCGTCCTGTACGTATACAATGTATCATAGACTGGATCCTGTACGTATACAATGTATCATAGACTGGGTCCTGTATGTATACATTGTATCTCTCTCCTCCATTCAAAGAAAGCACAGGGGTGGGCTTCACAGTGAATGACCATTGTGATAGCCAATTAGAGGCTATCACAGCGATCAGGTGACCCAAAATCGAGAGTTCCGGGTCCGGATAATTTGTACGGGACTCGGGGCTCTCAGTAACACCCGGTCTTGGTGCTGGGAGCGTGCCGTACGGCACAAAGACAGGTGAGCCAATACGCGGCCCTACGGAAAAAAGCCCAGTTCTGTCAGGCCGCATTGTGTGGTGTCGGCACCAAGGGAACAAGAAGCCTCAGAAAAGATAAAATATCTATTGGACTGTTATAGATACATTGTTGCAGAACTTGTTCCATATGATATCCAGCAGAATGTTGTGTGAATTTATCATCAGTATATAAATGAGACTTTAGGGTAAGCACAGCTTATTTCAGGCATAATGTAGTCACCGCCGGGATCAGCGTCTGTCTGGACCCAGGATCAACGCCCGGACCCAGGATCGGCGCCCGTCCGGACCCAGGATCAACGCCCGGACCCAGGATCGGCGCCCGTCCGGACCCAGGATCGACGCCCGGACCCAGGATCGGCGCCCGTCCGGACCCAGGATCGGCGCCCGTCCGGACCCAGGATCGGCGCCCGTCCGGACCCAGGATCGGCGTCTGACTGGACCCAGGATCGGCGCCCGTCCGGACCCAGGATCGGCGTCTGACTGGACCCAGGATCGGCGCCCGCCCGGACCCAGGATCGGCGCCCGCCCGGACCCAGGATCGGCGTCTGACTGGACCCAGGATCGGCGCCCGCCCGGACCCAGGATCGGCGCCCGCCCGGACCCAGGATCGGCGTCTTACCGGACCCAGGATCGGCGTCTTACCGGACCCAGGATCGGCGCCCGTCCGGACCCAGGATCGGCGCCCGCCCGGACCCAGGATCGGCGCCCGCCCGGACCCAGGATCGGCGCCCGCCCGGACCCAGGATCGGCGCCCGCCCGGACCCAGGATCGGCGCCCGCCCGGACCCAGGATCGGCGCCCGCCCGGACCCAGGATCGGCGCCCGCCCGGACCCAGGATCGGCGCCCGCCCGGACCCAGGATCGGCGCCCGCCCGGACCCAGGATCGGCGCCCGCCCGGACCCAGGATCGGCGCCCGGACCCAGGATCGGCGCCCGTCCGGACCCAGGATCGGCGCCCGTCCGGACCCAGGATCGGCGCCCGTCCGGACCCAGGATCGGCGCCCGTCCGGACCCAGGATCGGCGCCCGTCCGGACCCAGGATCGGCGCCCGTCCGGACCCAGGATCGGCGCCCGTCCGGACCCAGGATCGGCGCCCGTCCGGACCCAGGATCGGCGCCCGTCCGGACCCAGGATCGGCGCCCGTCCGGACCCAGGATCGGCGCCCGTCCGGACCCAGGATCAACGCCCGGACCCAGGATCGGCGCCCGTCCGGACCCAGGATCGGCGTCTTACCGGACCCAGGATCGGCGCCCGTCCGGACCCAGGATCGGCGCCCGTCCGGACCCAGGATCGGCGTCTGACTGGACCCAGGATCGGCGCCCGCCCGGACCCAGGATAGGCGCCCGCCCGGACCCAGGATCGGCGCCCGCCCGGACCCAGGATCGGCGCCCGCCCGGACCCAGGATCGGCGCCCGCCCGGACCCAGGATCGGCGCCCGCCCGGACCCAGGATCGGCGCCCGCCCGGACCCAGGATCGGCGCCCGCCCGGACCCAGGATCGGCGCCCAGACCTAGGGATACTGCATGGCGGTCGGTTTGGCGTTGAGAAGGTGACATTTGTTTTCCTCATACCTGGATCCTGGGAGTATTCACCGAGGTATTCCTCCAAACTAACAAATCCATCGCCATCCTTGTCATGTTCTTCTAATGCTCCTTCGATAACGAACTCCTACAATGTGATTACAATGGACAGTTATTACAATATACTTGTATGATCTCTGCCCCCCATATCAGGAAACGTTCGATGTCTGACGTGGAAAGCCGATGTTCTACCTTTCTGTTCTCTCGTGATGTTATCCTCCCGTCTTCCTGCTAGGAGACCATCCTTCACCCCAGGGATCCCCACCATACACAGTCTGGCCTCCAAGGGTCCCCTATGTCCCGGGGCTACAGAGTAGAGGGTCATACCATGTGCCATCTCCATCACCCATCACCACCCTCAGTACGTGAGTGCCGGAGGTTCCTCGTATTTATACAACCACATTCTCCCAGATGTTCCTTCTATAGACAAAGACATCGATGCTCCAGGGGGTCTTCCAGATCATCTACTGGCCATAGATGTGAATCCGGACCCATCCCCCTCGCAGTATCTGGATACGCACAGCCTGCACCTCTGCAGTTTTCTCTTAATATCTAGAAAGTTTTCATGCCGATAGCGCAAACTCACAACGTAGACTGCGGCAGATCGCTCACCGCCTCACCTTCCCCAACCACCTCGATGGGGACCTTTCATGACATGACCAGCAGTATACATTGGGGGGTGTACAGTGCTCTCCTATCTATGGCTAGCCGCTTCCAACTGCTCTATAGTGGAAGTGCTGCTACGGGGCGGCAGGGATGCGCAAAATCACACACATATATATATATACATGATTTGCATTTCCAGGTAGGAGGCACACGTGTGTGCGCTCCCTACCCGCGCCGCTAATGGCTCCTCGGCATGTCAATCACCGGATCCCAACCGCCGATTCTCGCCTGGGACTCTGTGATCGTCGGCGGAGCTGACAGGGGAGAGGTCTGTATGCAGACAATACAGATCTCTCCCGTCAGCACAGACATGCTGCTTTGCATTGCTCTGCACAGGATTGCAATACAAAGCAGCATGTTTACATAGTAAAACAGTCCACAACGCACTGTTAACCCTTTGATGGCCCCAGATGTTAACCCCCTCCTGCCCAGTGTCATTAGTACAGTGTCGGGGCTTTATATTAGCACTGATCCCTGTATTGGTGCCACTGGGGATGTCAGTGGCAATTATTCTGTCCTCCCCCCCCCCCCCCCAGTGTCAGAATGCCCGCCGCAGTCCCGCTATAATTCGCTGATCGCCGCCATTACTAGTACAAAAAAGAATTCCAGTATATATATACACACATACATACATATATATACACACACACCGCCATTTGTAAATGCTATAACTTTCACGTAAACCAATTAATTTACACATATCGGGATTTTTTTTTTTTAGCGAAGACACGGAGCGAAGACACGGAGCGGGAGACATTTTGGCCGAAATTCATGAAGAAATTATTTTTCTGGATATGTTTTATAGCAAAAAGGCAAAAATATTGTTTTTCTTTTTTTCAAAATTGTCGGTCTTTTTGTTTATAATGGAAAACAAAAAGAAAACAAAAGCGCAGAGGTGATCAAGTACCACCGAAAAAAGCTCTATTTGTGGGGAAAAAAATTATATAAATTTCCTTTATGTACAGCGTCGCATGACCGCACAATTGTCAGTTAAAGTAACGCAGCGCTGTATCACATAAAATGGCCTGGTCAGGAAGGGGGGGGGGGGTAAATCGTCTGGAGGGCAAGTGGCTAGAATACATTCCACATCCACATACCGCCCCCCCCCCCCCCACAAGATGGTCCTGTGAAGTAGAAGACGTGCCCAATACACGTTCAGCAACATTCCAACACAACCTCCCAGAGCAGCACAACATCAAAGAGGAACACCAGGCACCGTGTACATAGCTATGGGGGTCTATGAATCTTCCATGTTGTCTGATGGCCCCGGATGATGCCAATCACTGACACCGCTACTACAATGATACACCACCTTTCCTTCCTTTGATGTTGGATATGTAGGTTCCTCTCCATCTAGTGAGGGGGTGTCCGGCTATCACTCTTTATGGGTTCTTACCGACATGTAATCCGTTTCTTCAGGATGCTCAAAGTCTGTAAATTCTCTCAGATTCAACCCCGGATTATTGTCGCGTTCCGCGCGTTCAAATCTCTTCTTGTCCCTTAAATGGATCTTTCGAAGAAAAAAAAACACTTTCAGTAAAACAGACGACATTTCTGTCTGCAGGTTTAGATACGCCAAGTACTTCATCTCTACAGAGGCCCCGGAAAGGAATGGCAAAGGGGGGGGGGGGGAGATGACATGCTTAACCTGGGTGTCACCTGGGCAGGAAGTGGAGGGAAATCTCTTCAACAGGTCCAGTAATAATCTAACGGAGGATTCAGTCCTTCTCCACTAAGAATGGTTTGGAGCTCGAATGGAAATAGTTCTGCTTAACCTACCAGTGTAGCAAACTTCCCCATCAGAGATGGACGCGGAGTTCCCCTTTTGTTATTCCTCAATCTTTTATTCCCCACCCCCTCCCTTCCTGAGAGGCACAGGGACAGATGTGTAAGTGTTAAAAGTTGCTGGCAGGCTGGAGCAGAAGGGGGCCCAGCACTACAAAGCCCCCCCATAGAGACAGCAGACTCTCTGTCCCAAGGCCTGTGTAAACCCGCACCTCCTAACCAAGATAAGGTAGTTCCCCCCCCCCCCACCCCGGACTTGAAAGAAGTTGGAACCTCATAAACCCGACCAGCCAGGTGACAGAAGTTAAATGAACATTCCTCAGGTCAGCTGTCACCTATGTTTCATATCATGGATTATGATATGAACCATCCGACGATCCCGCCCAAAACAGGGTATTGGCCAGTACTCAGAGCCACCGACGATCCCGCCCAAAACAGGGTATTGGCCAGTACTCAGAGCCGACGATCCCGCCCAAAACAGGGTATTGGCCAGTACTCAGAGCCACCGATGATCCCGCCCAAAACAGGGTATTGGCCAGTACTCAGAGCCACCGACGATCCCGCCCAAAACAGGGTATTGGCCAGTACTCAGAGCCACCGACGATCCCGCCCAAAACAGGGTATTGGCCAGTACTCAGAGCCACCGACGATCCCGCCCAAAACAGGGTATTGGCCAGTACTCAGAGCCACCCCCCCCCCCCCCCCCCTGCAGGGGGACTTTAAAAGACAGGCTGGCAAGCCTAAAAAAGTTAACCTAAAACACATCTCCCAATTTTAACATCTATATACCACACGGGAG
>NW_028321734.1:0-94543 GCF_062004578.1 Staurois parvus | reverse complement strand
CTGCCAAGTCCATAGTCTGTCATGGTCCCTGTACGGCCTCCCATTGCTGCTGTCTCCATCGCCACACTCTGCTGCCATGTGCCACTTTCAGGTCTCTTCACACTGCTGGTGTGTTAAATTTTTTGACATAGGGTGCAGGCAGATTACGGGCCTCACATAGCTGCTGCCAGGCCCCTAATCTGCCATGGGCCCCTATATACCGCCTCCTCATGCTGCTGCCAAGTCCAGAGTCTGTCATGGTCCCTGTACGGCCTCCCATTGCTGCTGTCTCCATCGCCACACTCTGCTGCCATGTGCCACTTTCAGGTCTCTTCACACTGCTGGTGTGTTAAATTTTTTGACATAGGGTGCAGGCAGATTACGGGCCTCACATAGCTGCTGCCAGGCCCCTAATCTGCCATGGGCCCCTATATACCGCCTCCTCATGCTGCTGCCAAGTCCAGAGTCTGTCATGGTCCCTGTACGGCCTCCCATTGCTGCTGTCTCCATCGCCACACTCTGCTGCCATGTGCCACTTTCAGGTCTCTTCACACTGCTGGTGTGTTAAATTTTTTGACATAGGGTGCAGGCAGATTACGGGCCTCACATAGCTGCTGCCAGGCCCCTAATCTGCCATGGGCCCCTATATACCGCCTCCTCATGCTGCTGCCAAGTCCAGAGTCTGTCATGGTCCCTGTACGGCCTCCCATTGCTGCTGTCTCCATCGCCACACTCTGCTGCCATGTGCCACTTTCAGGTCTCTTCACACTGCTGGTGTGTTAAATTTTTTGACATAGGGTGCAGGCAGATTACGGGCCTCACATAGCTGCTGCCAGGCCCCTAATCTGCCATGGGCCCCTATATACCGCCTCCTCATGCTGCTGCCAAGTCCAGAGTCTGTCATGGTCCCTGTACGGCCTCCCATTGCTGCTGTCTCCATCGCCACACTCTGCTGCCATGTGCCACTTTCAGGTCTCTTCACACTGCTGGTGTGTTAAATTTTTTGACATAGGGTGCAGGCAGATTACGGGCCTCACATAGCTGCTGCCAGGCCCCTAATCTGCCATGGGCCCCTATATACCGCCTCCTCATGCTGCTGCCAAGTCCAGAGTCTGTCATGGTCCCTGTACGGCCTCCCATTGCTGCTGTCTCCATCGCCACACTCTGCTGCCATGTGCCACTTTCAGGTCTCTTCACACTGCTGGTGTGTTAAATTTTTTGACATAGGGTGCAGGCAGATTACGGGCCTCACATAGCTGCTGCCAGGCCCCTAATCTGCCATGGGCCCCTATATACCGCCTCCTCATGCTGCTGCCAAGTCCAGAGTCTGTCATGGTCCCTGTACGGCCTCCCATTGCTGCTGTCTCCATCGCCACACTCTGCTGCCATGTGCCACTTTCAGGTCTCTTCACACTGCTGGTGTGTTAAATTTTTTGACATAGGGTGCAGGCAGATTACGGGCCTCACATAGCTGCTGCCAGGCCCCTAATCTGCCATGGGCCCCTATATACCGCCTCCTCATGCTGCTGCCAAGTCCAGAGTCTGTCATGGTCCCTGTACGGCCTCCCATTGCTGCTGTCTCCATCGCCACACTCTGCTGCCATGTGCCACTTTCAGGTCTCTTCACACTGCTGGTGTGTTAAATTTTTTGACATAGGGTGCAGGCAGATTACGGGCCTCACATAGCTGCTGCCAGGCCCCTAATCTGCCATGGGCCCCTATATACCACCTCCTCCTGCTGCTGCCAGGTCCAGAGTCTCTCATGGGTCCCTGTACGGCCTCCCATTGCTGCTGTCTCCATCGCCACACTCTGCTGCCATGTGCCACTTTCAGGTCTCTTCACACTGCTGGTGTGTTAAATTTTTTGACATAGGGTGCTGCAAGATAACGGGCCTCACATAGCTGCTGCCAGGCCCCTAATCAGCCATGGGCCCCTATACCGCCTCCTCCTGCTGCTGCCAGGTCCAGAGTCTCTCATGCCATGTGCCACTTTCAGGTCTCTTCACACTGCTGGTGTGTTTAATTTTTTGACATAGGGTGCAGGCAGATTACGGGCCTCACATAGCTGCTGCCAGGCCCCTAATCTGCCATGGGCCCCTATATACCGCCTCCTCATGCTGCTGCCAAGTCCAGAGTCTGTCATGGTCCCTGTACGGCCTCCCATTGCTGCTGTCTCCATCGCCACACTCTGCTGCCATGTGCCACTTTCAGGTCTCTTCACACTGCTGGTGTGTTAAATTTTTTGACATAGGGTGCAGGCAGATTACGGGCCTCACATAGCTGCTGCCAGGCCCCTAATCTGCCATAGGCCCCTATATACCGCCTCCTCATGCTGCTGCCAAGTCCAGAGTCTGTCATGGTCCCTGTACGGCCTCCCATTGCTGCTGTCTCCATCGCCACACTCTGCTGCCATGTGCCACTTTCAGGTCTCTTCACACTGCTGGTGTGTTAAATTTTTTGACATAGGGTGCAGGCAGATTACGGGCCTCACATAGCTGCTGCCAGGCCCCTAATCTGCCATGGGCCCCTATATACCACCTCCTCCTGCTGCTGCCAGGTCCAGAGTCTCTCATGGGTCCCTGTACGGCCTCCCATTGCTGCTGTCTCCATCGCCACACTCTGCTGCCATGTGCCACTTTCAGGTATCTTCACACTGCTGGTGTGTTAAATTTTTTGACATAGGGTGCTGCAAGATAACGGGCCTCACATAGCTGCTGCCAGGCCCCTAATCAGCCATGGGCCCCTATACCGCCTCCTCCTGCTGCTGCCAGGTCCAGAGTCTCTCATGCCATGTGCCACTTTCAGGTCTCTTCACACTGCTGGTGTGTTTAATTTTTTGACATAGGGTGCAGGCAGATTACGGGCCTCACATAGCTGCTGCCAGGCCCCTAATCTGCCATGGGCCCCTATATACCGCCTCCTCATGCTGCTGCCAGGTCCAGAGTCTCTCATGGGTCCCTGTACGGCCTCCCATTGCTGCTTTCTCCATCGCCACACTCTGCCATGTGCCACTTTCAGGTCTCCTCACACACTGCTGGTGTGTTGAATTTTTTGACATAGGGTGCTGGCAGATTACGGGCCTCCCATAGCTGCTGCCAGGCCCCTAATCTGCCATGGGCCCCTATATACCGCCTCCTCATGCTGCTGCCAAGTCCAGAGTCTGTCATGGGTCCCTGTACGGCCTCCCATTGCTGCTGTCTCCATCGCCACACTCTGCCATGTGCCACTTTCAGGTCTCCTCACACACTGCTGGTGTGTAGAATTTTTTGACATAGGGTGCTGGCAGATTACGGGCCTCCCATAGCTGCTGCCAGGCCCCTAATCTGCCATGGGCCCCTATATACCGCCTCCTCATGCTGCTGCCAAGTCCAGAGTCTGTCATGGGTCCCTGTACGGCCTCCCATTGCTGCTGTCTCCATCGCCACACTCTGCCATGTGCCACTTTCAGGTCTCCTCACACTGCTGGTGTGTTGAATTTTTTGACATAGGGTGCTGGCAGATTACGGGCCTCCTATAGCTGCTGCCAGGCCCCTAATCTGCCATGGGCCCCTATATACCGCCTCCTCATGCTGCTGCCAAGTTCAGAGTCTGTCATGGGTCCCTGTACGGCCTCCCATTGCTGCTGTCTCCATCGCCACACTCTGCCATGTGCCACTTTCAGGTCTCCTCACACTGCTGGTGTGTTGAATTTTTTGACATAGGGTGCTGGCAGATTACGGGCCTCCTATAGCTGCTGCCAGGCCCCTAATCTGCCATAAGCCCCTATATACCGCCTCCTCATGCTGCTGCCAAGTCCAGAGTCTGTCATGGGTCCCTGTACGGCCTCCCATTGCTGCTGTCTCCATCGCCACACTCTGCCATGTGCCACTTTCAGGTCTCCTCACACACTGCTGGTGTGTTGAATTTTTTGACATAGGGTGCTGGCAGATTACGGGCCTCCTATAGCTGCTGCCAGGCCCCTAATCTGCCGTAGGCCCCTATATACCGCCTCCTCATGCTGCTGCCAGGTCCAGAGTCTCTCATGGGTCCCTGTACGGCCTCCCATTGCTGCTGTCTCCATCGCCACACTCTGCCATGTGCCACTTTCAGGTCTCCTCACACTGCTGGTGTGTTCCATTTTTTGTCATAGGGTGCTGGCAGATTATGGGCCTCCCATAACTGCTGCCAGGCCCCTAATCTGCCATGGGCCCCTATACCGACTCCTCATGCTGTGACGTTGCAACAAGGTGGAATTCAACCCTACATATGTTAGACCGCCTTTACGAACAGCAAAAGGCCATCACAGATTTCCTGATGTTAAAAGCAGATAAAGGTACTCCCTGTGTAACTTAGATGTCAGCCATTGGCAGCTCATGCGTGACACCTGCGCTTGCTCAGGCCCTTTGAGGAGGCCACGCTATTCGTGAGTCGGCAGGACTATGGGATGAACGACGTCATTCCTCTGTTGCACGTCCTGGAACAAATGCTGTTAACAATGGCTGGTCAGGGTGCGGTAGACGTGGCGCACAGATCTCAACGCCACATGGCCCCTGTGGGGGCAGGACTGGAAGAAGAGGAGGAGGTAGAGGAGGACATTGGTGCTCAGGAATTATTGAGTGAAATGGGTGGTTTTTCCACTCAGCGGACAGGAGTGGAGGAGCAGGAGCATCTGGTAGAGGAGGAGGAAGAGGAGACAGAGGACCTAGACGCACCGTGGCAGTATGCTGTGGAGATGGAGGCAGGGAGTCCCTCGCATTCCTTGGCACAAATGGCCCATAGCATGCTCGGTTGCTTGCGTAGCGACAGCCGAATAATAACCATCAGACAGAGGGATGACTTTTGGCTGTCCACCTTGTTGGACCCTCGCTACCGTTCAAAAATGGTGGCCTTTTTCACACCTGCTGAGAGGGAGGCCAAAATAACGTACTATAAAAAACACCTATGTAGTCAGCTGGTCTCTGCCTGTCTGCGCCAACGTCCATCCTCAGACACTGTGGGCCCTGTGCGCTCGTGTTCCGCTGCCATGGCAGCAGGGGAGGGGTGGGGTGGTAGGAGCAGTGGCAGCTCCACCAGCAGCGGCTGCCTCAGTCTGCAGTCGATGATGAGTAGCTTTCTTCACCAGCGCAGTGAGGAAACTACTAACCAGCCGCAGCAGCAGCAGCAGCATCAGGTGGACCTGGAGCAGGACCTCAAACAACAGGCTTAGGCCTACTTGGACAGCACCCTGCCAACCGAGGTAGACAATCCCCTTGACTACTGGGCAACGAAACTTGACCTTTGGCCCCAACTAGCTGAATTTGCCCTTGAAAGGCTGTCATGCCCGGCCAGTAGCGTGGCATCGGAGCGCGTGTTTAGTGCGGCAGGAGGTATTGCAACTCCGCGGAGGACACGACTGTCCACCCAAAGTGTGGAGAGACTCACGTTTGTGAAAATGAATCAGGCGTGGATTAGTCTGGATTTCAAACCACCAGTTCCTGACACAACTGACTAAATCCGCCATGAATCATGCCCCAAACATGTGCCACTTTCAGGTCTCCTCACACTGCTGGTGTGTTCCATTTTTTGTCATAGGGTGCTGGCAGATTACGGGCCTCCCATAGCTGCTGCCAGGCCCCTAATCTGCCATGGGCCCCTATACCGCCTCCTCATGCTGCTGCCAAGTCCAGAGTCTCTCATGGGTCCCTGTACGGCCTCCCATTGCTGCTGCCTCCATCGCCACACTCTGCCATGTGCCACTTTCAGGTCTCCTCACACTGCTGGTGTGTTCCATTTTTTGTCATAGGGTGCTGGCAGATTACGGGCCTCCCATAGCTGCTGCCAGGCCCCTAATCTGCCATGGGCCCCTATACCGCCTCCTCATGCTGCTGCCAGGTCCAGAGTCTCTCATGGGTCCCTGTACGGCCTCCCATTGCTGCTGTCTCCATCGCCACACTCTGCCATGTGCCACTTTCAGGTCTCCTCACACTGCTGGTGGGTTCCATTTTTTGTCATAGGGTGCTGGCAGATTACGGGCCTCCCATAGCTGCTGCCAGGCCCGTAATCTGCCATGGGCCCCCGTACCGACTCCTCATGCTGCTGCCAGGCCCGTAATCTGTCATGGGCCACTGTTGTCGCTTGTTGGCATATTCCGCTCGTTCAGATGCTCCTTCTCCTGCTACTCCTCTTCACGGATTCCGTCAGCAGTCTTTCTTGGAATCCGTTTCCAAGAGACAACAGTTTGCGAGCACGCACCCGACGGTGCAGAAGCTGAACGTCCTCCTGTCCAAGTTGCTGCTGCCAGGCTCGTAATCTGTCATGCGCCCCTGTACCGCCTCCTCATGCTGCTGCCAGGTCCAGAGTGTGTCATGGGCCCCCGTACCGACTCCTCATGCTGCTGCCAGGCCCGTAATCTGTCATGGGCCCCTGTACCGCCTCCCCATGCTGCTGCCAGGTCCAGAGTGTGTCATGGGTCCCTGTACGGCCTCCCATTGCTGCTGCCAGGCCCGTAATCTGCCATGGGCCCCTGTACCGACTCCTCATGCTGCTGCCAGGCCCGTAATCTGTCATGGGCCCCTGTACCGCCTCCTCATGCTGCTGCCAGGTCCAGAGTGTGTCATGGGTCCCTGTACGGCCTCCCATTGCTGCTGTCTCTATCGCCACACTCTGCCATGTGCCACTTTCAGGTCTCCTCACACTGCTGGTGGTTTCCATTTTTGTCATAGGGTGCTGTATGGCCTCCCATTGCTGCTGCCTCCACCGCCACACTGTGGCTCCACACTCTGGTTTTGGCCCCGTGACTGCCCAAATGAGTGAAGTGTGCGGTGATTCTAAGATCGACGGCACTCATCTGCATGTCATACTGACTGACAGTATTATTTCTCTTCCCCAGCAGACTCCAAGGGCATTTAAATTAAAGGTACAGTGTTCTGCACTAATATTAAGTCTCTCTGAAGCCTAGAAACACCCTTTTTTAAGTTAAATTCACAGCGAATTTATTCGACTCGAATCGAATATTGTCCACGAATTCGCCGAATCAGTCGAATCGAATTTTTCATTTCTTCGCTCATCTCTAGTGAGAACCCCACAAGAAGAATGTAGGCCTTCCAGTGTAGGCCTTCCAGTGTAGCCAATCATAGGAACGTGGATGATCTTCTTACTTCGTAAATGAAGTCAAATAATTCCCTCTCTGGATCAGTGATTCTGATGGACAGTCCTCAAGGGACTCTACAGTGGAATCCTCTTCATGGAGATAAAGTGAGATTGCTGTTTATAGTAGGCATTTATAGCACCAACACGTTACACGGCACTTTACATACTGTACATTCATGATCAGTCCTCGCCCTCAAGGAGCTTACAGTCTACGGTCCCTATCACACATACACTATATTGCCAAAAGTATTGGAACGCCGGCCTTTCCACGCACATGATCTTTAATGGCCCCCCAGTTTTAGTCTGTAGGGTTCAATATTGAGTTGGCCCCGCCCTTTCCACGCACATGAACTTTAATGGCCTTTCAGTCTTAGTCCGTAGGGTTCAATATTGAGTTGGCCCCGCCCTTTCCACGCACATGATCTTTAATGGCCTTCCAGTCTTAGTCCGTAGGGTTCAATATTGAGTTGGCCCCACCCTTTCCACGCACATGAACTTTAATGGCCCCCCAGTCTTAGTCTGTAGGGTTCAATATTGAGTTGGCCCCGCCCTTTCCACACACATGATCTTTAATGGCCTTCCAGTCTTAGTCCGTAGGGTTTAATATTGAGTTGGCCCCACCCTTTCCACGCACATGATCTTTAATGGCCTCCCAGTCTTAGTCCGTAGGGTTCAATATTGAGTTGGCCCCACCCTTTCCACACACATGAACTTTAATGGCCTTCCAGTCTTAGTCCGTAGGGTTCAATATTGAGTTGGCCCCACCCTTTCCACACACATGAACTTTAATGGCCTCCCAGTCTTAGTCCGTAGGGTTCAATATTGAGTTGGCCCCGCCCTTTGCAGCTATAACAGCTTCAACTCTTCTGGGAAGGCCGTCCACAAGGTTTAGGAGGGTGTCTATGGGAAGGTTGGACCATTCTTCCAGAAGCTCATTTGTCAGGTCAGGCACTGATGATGGGGGAGGAGGCCTGGCTCGCAGTCTCCGCTCTAATTCATCCCAAAGCAGGGATGGACAGGGGTGACAACTCATGGGGCCCCCGGACAATAGGGGATCATGGGGCCCCTGTGTCCTCGCCCACATCCTAAAAAAACCTATGAAAAAGTCAATGAAAGGTACCAAGGGCATCTCATGGGGCCCCCTATTGAGCCCGGGCCCTCGGGCAGTGCCCGAGTGCTTGAATGGTCAGTCCGCCCCTGTCCCAAAGGTGTTCTATGGGGTTGAGGTCAGGACTCTGTGCAGGACAGTCAAGTTCCTCCACCCCAAACTGGCTCCTCCATGTCTTTATGGACCTTGCTTTGTGCACTGGTGGGCAGTCATGTTGGAACAGGAAGGGGCCATCCCCAAACTCTTCCCACAAAGTTGGGAGCATGAAATTGTGCAAAATGTCTTGGTATGCTGATGCCTTAAGAGTTCACTTCACTGGAACTAGGGGGCCAAGCCCAACCCCTGAAAAACAACCTCACACCATAATCCCCCCTCCACCCACCAGGGGCGGACTGACAACTCATGGGGCCCCCGGGCAATAGGGGATCATGGGGCCCCTGTGTCCTTGCCCAAACTCAAAAAAGCCTATGAAAAAGGTACCAGGGGCATCGCATGGGGCCTCCTACTGACCCCGGGCCCTCGGGCAGTACCCGAGTTTCCAAATGGTCAGTCCGTCCCTGTCATTGACTATTTATACACTGACACTGATTGCAATTTAAAAAGACACAGATGTGGGACATTAACCTCTAATTGGCATTTTAACCCGTGTGTGTCACCTTGTGTGTCTGCACCAAGGCCAAACATTCCAGGGGGCGGAAACTTCTGATCCGGGGTGGAGACTTCTGATCTAGGGGAGGAGACTTCTGATCCAGGGGCGGAGACTTCTGATCCGGGCCATTTGGGTGATTTCTGTTATCATTATGATTTAAAAAGGAGACAAACAACTATTTGATAATAAATGGCTTCATATGATCGTCATCCTTCAATAAAAGAGCATTTTTTTGCATGATCAGTCATATTTTCAATATCAATGCCAAAATTTCACAATTTCTGCCAGGGGGTGCAAACTTTTGAGCACAACTGTGTGTATATATATATATATATATGAACGACTTTTAGAATTTGGTTGAAATGTTTTCAAATTGAATTCGAATACGAATTACCGAAATGAATCCCGAAAACTAATTGGCCGAATCCAACTACATGAAATTTGTTAGATTTCGAAACGAAACACATTTTTTTGTTTTGCACGTGGAGACACGTTCAAAGTCACTTAAATCCCCTTTCTTCCACATTCTGATGCTCGGTTCGAACTGCAGCAAGTCGTCTTCACCATGTCTAGATGCCTAAATGCATTGAGTTGCTGCCATGTGATTGGCTGATTAGCAATTTGTGTTACCAAGCCATTGAACGTGTGTACCTAATAAAGTGGCCGGTGAGTGTACGTGGTGTTGGGCGGCTGATGTTTCTGTGATGAGAGCGCGTTCACTGTGCGCTCCCAGCGCAGAGACCGAGCTGTCAAAGGCAGCTCTCGTTTTGGATTTCCTGTCGATAGCTCGCAATCATGTGACCACTGTGACTGCCAATCACAGAGGTCACATGATCTCTGATCTTTCTCCCCCCCATCATTCAGATCTTTTTTAAAGGGACGTTGGGGCGGGCTGGAAGGGGTTAACCCACCAAAAGGGACCAAAGTTCAATGTTAGGGTTTACATACAGATTTTTTTCTGCTTTATTATGACACAACGCTCAAAACAAAAAGATAAGGAAAACAGTAACGAAAATTCCCCTTGTCTGAACTCGCAGTGCTGAGTAAAGTTTTGCAATATTCGCATTGACTGAACTGTCACTTTCTTTGTCTGATTAGCAGACTTGTCAACATTCAATGTAAAGGGCCGATAACGAAATCTGTTTTTTTCCGGACAATATTTTTGGCTCCGTATTCGGATTCAAACGAATTGGCCGCATTTGCGCTTTTCTTGATTTTCAACAAAATGTATTGCAAGTAGTGCAAACTCATCAAGCCATGATAAAGACACGGCTCACCGTCTGCCCTGGTCTTACCCAGTTAGAAACCTCGGGGCCCCCATACAGCTAACCTAACGGCCCCCCACAGAAAAAAACAAACAATTTACTATGCTTCAGTTATGAATGAATACAGTGAGTGTAAGTCACAAGACTGCTCTATACTTCTGATGAGTAAAGGGATTTAGCAGTTTATTTTTACTAAAATAATTCCATTTCCATGTTCTGTGTACTGTGGGAGACCGGATATAGTGAATGCAGGGTCCGGGGAGACCAGATATAGTGAATGCAGGGTCCGGGGAGACCAGATATAGTGAATGCAGGGTCCGGGGAGAGCGGATATAGTGAATGCGGGGTCCGGGGAGAGCGGATATAGTGAATGCGGGGCCCGGGGAGAGCGGATATAGTGAATGCGGGGTCCAGGGAGACCAGATATAGTGAATGTGGGGCCCGGGGAGAGCGGATATAGTGAATGCGGGGTCCAGGGAGAGCGGATAAAGTGAATGCACGGTCCGTGGAGACCGGATATAGTGAATGTGGGGTCCGTGGAGACCGGATATAGTGAATGCGGGGTCCAGGGAGAGCGGATAAAGTGAATGCACGGTCCGTGGAGAGTGGATATAGTGAATGTGGGGTCCGTGGAGACCGGATATAGTGAATGCGGGGTCCGGGGAGAGCGGATATAGTGAATGCAGGGTCCGGGGAGAGCGGATATAGTGAATGTGGGGTCTGGGAAGAGCGTATATAGTGAATGCGGGGTCCGGGGAGAGCGGATATAGTGAATGCGGGGTCCGGGGAGAGCGTATATAGTGAATGCGGGGTCCGGGGAGAGCGTATATAGTGAATGCAGGGTCTGGGGAGACCGGATATAGTGAATGCAGGGTCCAGGGAGAGCGGATATAGTGAATGCAGGGTCCGGGGAGAGGATATAGTGAATGCAGGGTCCGGGTAGACAAGATATAGTGAATGCAGTGTCTGGGGAGACCAGATATAGTGAATGCAGGGTCCGGGGAGACCAGATATAGTGAATGCAGGGTCTGGGGAGACCAGATATAGTGAATGCAGGGTCTGGGGAGATCAGATATAGTGAATGCGGGGTCCGGGGAGAGCAGGTATAGTGAATGCAGGGTCCGGGGAAAGCGGATATAGTGAATGCAGGGTCCGGGGAGAGCGGATATAGTGAATGCAGGGTCCGGGGAGAGCGGATATAGTGAATGCAGGGTCCGGGGAGAGCAGGTATAGTGAATGCACGGTCCGGGGAGAGCGGATATAGTGAATGCAGGGTCGGGGGAGAGCGGATATAGTGAATGCAGGGTCCTCGGAGACCAGATATAGTGAATGCAGGGTCGGGGGAGAGCGGATATAGTGAATGCAGGGTCCGGGGAGAGTGGATATAGTGAATGTGGGGTCCGGGGAGAGCGGATATAGTGAATGCGGGGTCCGGGGAGCGCGGATATAGTGAATGCGGGGTCCGGGGAGAGCGGATATAGTGAATGCGGGGTCCGGGGAGAGCGGATATAGGGAATGCGGGGTCCGGGGAGAGCGGATATAGTGAATGCGGGGTCCGGGGAGAGCGGGTATAGTGAATGCAGGGTCCTCGGAGACCAGATATAGTGAATGCAGGGTCGGGGGAGAGCGGATATAGTGAATGCAGGGTCCGGGGAGAGCGGATATAGTGAATGCGGGGTCCGGGGAGAGCGGATATAGTGAATGCGGGGTCCGGGGAGCGCGGATATAGTGAATGCGGGGTCCGGGGAGAGCGGATATAGTGAATGCGGGGTCCGGGGAGAGCGGATATAGGGAATGCGGGGTCCGGGGAGAGCGGATATAGTGAATGCGGGGTCCGGGGAGAGCGGGTATAGTGAATGCGGGATCCGGGGAGAGCGGATATAGTGAATGCGGGGTCCGGGGAGAGCGGATATAGTGAATGCGGGGTCCGGGGTGAGCGGATATAGTGAATGCGGGGTCCGGGGAGAGCGGATATAGTGAATGCGGGGTCCGGGGAGAGCGGATATAGTGAATGCAGGGTTCATGGAGAGTGGATATAGTGAATGCGGGGTCCGGGGAGAGCAGATATAGTGAATGCGGGGTCCGGGGAGAGCGGATATAGTGAATGCGGGGTCCGGGGAGAGCGGATATAGTGAATGCGGGGTCTGGGGAGAGTGGATATAGTGAATGCAGGGTCCGGGGAGAGCAGATATAGTGAATGCGGGGTCCGGGGAGAGCGGATATAGTGAATGCGGGGTCCGGGGAGAGCGGATATAGTGAATGCAGGGTCCGGGGAGACCAGATATAGTGAATGCGGGGTCCGGGGAGAGCGGATATAGTGAATGCGGGGTCTGGGGAGAGCAGATATAGTGAATGCCGGGTCCGGGGTTTAGTGACACTTTAAGCTTTGACAATACAACCTGGAAGCTGATTGGTTTCCATGCAGAGCTGCACCAGATTTTTTCACTCTCCAAATTTAGTAAATATCCCAAAACATGTCTAGGGTTGCCACCTTTTCTGGGGAAAAAAAAACTACCATCCTTATGTTTTTTTTCTTATTAAAATGGTAGTAAACATTTTTTTGTAGCTTTTATCTACAGATAAGCATATAATAAAGCCTACCTGTAAGTAAAATGAATATTAGGAGATATTCGCTCTCTTTGATAGCTGGTGCATGCGCTCTGAAGGAACAACATACCTCTGTCGTTCCTTCAGAGTACTGTGCTGTGACCCAGGACTCCCATGCGCATGCGCGGGAGTGACGTCATCGCGGCTGGGCCAGTCAGATGGCCAGAGCTCGCGAACTCGGAAGGAAGACCGAAAGATGAAGATGGAAGTCTCTACAGTGGTGAAAGTGCACCGTTGGAGGGCTTCTTTATGAGGTAAGTCCTTCATACTGTGCTAGTGTGCAATGCATATAAGGACATTACCTTGCAAGGGATTTTTTAATTTTTTTACATTTTTTTTTTGTCAGTGGCTTCATATCGCTTTAATACCTTGGACAGCCCACCACTCTGGACATTAAAACAAAGAAATGCCCGTAGCGAATAGGGAAGAATGGAAATAGCGCAGGGCATACATGACTAGGCCCAGAGTGGTGTAGGGAACGAAAAGGGTTAAATTTAGCTCCAGGGGGTGGGGAATTGTTTGGGGAATTACAGGATTGGCAGATGTGGAGTGTAGGAGGGGTTTGTGGCACCTCTGGGTGGGGGGTTCTGTGGAAGGGGCGTCAGTGGAGCTGGACGGGTGCAAGGAACAGAGCTTCCCTCCCGCCCTCCCTGTTTGGTTGGGTATAGGGTCTCGTCCGGGGGTAGGTAGGAAAGGTAAATAAGAAAAAAAAAAACAAAAAAACAGAAACATCAGTTGGAAAGGGTTTTTTTTTTTTTTTTTTTCTGTTGGTTCGTGGGCGGTTGTTGGTCTTTGGAGGCGGTTCTCATCTTGGAAGGTAAAACAATGGTGTGGGACCCCATCCGTGGTATGGGGGGCCCGGTGGATATTCCCAGTTAACCAAGGTTTAACTGGAAGGTGGTGGTGCTGCACTGCGGACGGTATGGTTGTCTCCGAGCTGGTTGGTTGCGGCTGGAGGCCTAGTGGATAGGGTTGTCCGCACGTGCATTTTGGATCGTTTGTGGGTGCCTTTGAAGACCAACAACAATTCTTTGGTTTCCGTTGAGGAACGGTTGATGTATGTTAAAATGTGAAGTTGTTAATAAAAGGCCATGTTGGCCATTTACTCCAAAATGGTGTCATGTTTTTTGTAAAGTTTATTTGGTTAAGAGGGTGGGGAGTGGTATGGATAGGTAATGGTGGAAGTTGGAGTGGACAAGCCTATCTATGGTGCATTAGTCATGAATTTTTGAGGTTCCATGTTCATATGAATTTCATTTTGGCTAAGAATGGCTGAGAAATCTTCTTGGCACGTGAGAAGGTCACATGGGTGATGGATGAGGCATTGGTGATCAGTCTGGATGAGGTTACGTATAGAGAAGGTTCAGTGGAACAGTAAATACAAATAGATCCCAACTGTCCCCCTTTTGGAAGGATTGTCCATATGTTCCTCCTTCCTTCTCTGCTCTTTTTGGTTTGATACATAGACCTCCATAGAAATAGGTCGTTTAAATAGGAATTAAAAAAAAACATACATACTCCGGGCTTTTTTTAATCAAATACTAGGTGCAGGAACTCCCCCCTCCTGAGTCACCCCTATGCTGTACTCCCTACCCTCCTCTGAGCAATGTCCTTTGGTTCCAGCCCCTACCTGCCTTCCAGTACTTACCCACCTTCCAGCCCCTACCCACCTTCCAGCCCCTACCCACCTTCCAGCCCCTACCCGCCTTCCAGCCCCTACCCGCCTTCCAGTACTTACCCACCTTCCAGCCCCTACCCGCCTTCCAGTACTTACCCATCTTCCAGCCCCTACACGCCTTCCAGTACTTACCCATCTTCCAGCCCCTACCCACCTTCCAGCCCCTACCCGCCTTCCAGTACTTACCCACCTTCTTGCCCCTACCCACCTTCCAGTACTTACCCACCTTCCAACCCCTACCCGCATTCCAGTACTTACCCACCTTCCTGCCCCTACCCACCTTCCAGCCCCTACCCACCTTCCAGCCCCTACCCGCCTTCCAGTACTTACCCACCTTCCAGTACATACCCACCTTCCAGCCCCTACCCAGCTTCCAGTACTTACCCACCTTACAGTACTTACCCACCTTCCAGCCCCTACCGTCTTCCAGTACTTACACACCTTCCAGCCCCTACCCATCTTCCAGTACTTACCCACCTTCCAGCCCCTACCCACCTTCCAGTACTTACCCATCTTCCAGTACTTACCCACCTTCCAGCCCCTACCCACCTTCCAGTACATACCCACCTTCCAGCCCCAACCCACCTTACAGTACTTACACACCTTCCAGCCCCTACCCAACTTCCAGTACTTACACACCTTTTAGCCCCTACCCGCCTTCCAGTACTTACCCATCTTCCAGCCCTTACCCGTCTTCCAGTACTTACCCACCTTCCAGTACATACCAACCTTCCAGCCCCTACCCACCTTCCAGTACTTACTCACCTTCCATTACTTACTCACCTCCCAGCCCCTACCCACCTTCCAGTACTTACCCACCTTCCAGCTCCTACCCACCTTCCTGTACCTAGCCACCTTCCAGTACTTATCCACCTTCCAGCCCCTACCCACCTTCCAGTACCTACCCACCTTCCAGTACTTACTCACCTTCCAGCCCCTACCCACCTTCCAGTACCTACCCACCTTTCAGTACTTACACACCTTCCAGCCCCTACCCACCTTCCAGTACCTACCCACCTTCCAGTACTTACTCACCTTCCAGTACCTACCCACCTTCTAGTACTTACTCACCTTCCAGCCCCTACCCACCTTCCAGTACCTACCCACCTTTCAGTACTTATCCACCTTCCAGTACCTACCCACCTTCCAGTACTTACTCACCTTCCAGCCCCTACCCACCTTCCAGCCCCTACCCGCCTTCCAGTACTTACCCACCTTCTTGCCCCTACCCACCTTCCAGTACTTACCCACCTTCCAGCCCCTACCCGCCTTCCAGTACTTACCCACCTTCCTGCCCCTACCCACCTTCCAGTACTTATCCACCTTCCAGCCCCTACCCACCTTCCAGTACCTACCCACCTTCCAGTACTTACTCACCTTCCAGCCCCTACCCACCTTCCAGTACCTACCCACCTTCCAGTACTTACACACCTTCCAGCCCCTACCCACCTTCCAGTACTTACTCACCTTCCAGCCCCTACCCACCTTCCAGTACCTACCCACCTTCTAGTACTTACTCACCTTCCAGCCCCTACCCACCTTCCAGTACCTACCCACCTTCCAGTACCTACCCACCTTCCAGTACTTACTCACCTTCCAGCCCCTACCCACCTTCCAGTACCTACCCACCTTTTAGTACTTATCCACCTTCCAGTACCTACCCACCTTCCAGTACTTACACACCTTCCAGCCCCTACCCACCTTCCAGTACCTACCCACCTTCCAGTACTTACACACCTTCCAGCCCCTACCCACCTTCCAGTACCTACCCACCTTTCAGTACTTATCCACCTTCCAGTACCTACCCACCTTCCAGTACTTACTCACCTTCCAGCCCCTACCCACCTTCCAACACCTACCCACCTTCCAGTACTGCCCCTTTGAGAGAATACAGAATCAAGTATTATTTTGTGGTGCTAGGTCATTTGTATGGAATTTTTTAATGATACCAAGAACAGCAGTAAAATAGATCCGCTGCAGAAGCAACAATAGACCACACCAGCAACAATAATCCTCCAGCAACATCAGATCCACCCCAGCTACAATAGCCCCCCCCCCCAGGTACAATATGGGGTTGATTTACTAAAACTGGAGAGAGCAAAATTTGGTACAGCTGTGCATGGTAGCCAATCAGCTTCTAACTTCAGCTTAAAGTTCAACTAAAGTGTTACTAAACCCCCAACAGTACAATCAGTCTGTAGATGCAGTAAAGCGTGCTTGTTATACTCACTGTGGAGCCTAAGGGGTTAATCCTCTGCATTGTGTAAAAAAAGCTGTTTGATCCTGTCTTCTCTGATCCTCCCCTTCTTCCAGTGCCTCTTATCTCCTGATAAGACATATCGTGTGGAGACACTCTGTACATGGGAGGAGTCAATAACGCCGTGACATCACGCCGCCAGAGCAACGTGGAGCTCCAGCGGCCATCTTTTCGCCAGGAGGGTTAGTTCAAGTAACATTGATGTAGACATTTTCCCCTGGATGCCTGCCACCTTCTGGTTGTTTTTTACTTAATAAACTACCTTACTATACTACACTATGGAGTTCTTTCTGCTTTAAACTCCCCTGGGGAGGATTACTTTGCAGATTCCCGGGACCCGCAGTGGGATTCCTATACACCTGGTGAGCTGACCTGCCCATCCCTTAACTACTTGCCGACCGCAGATAGCCGAATGACGGCTGCACTGAGGCCGGCCACTTCTGGGTGGACATCATATGACGTCCTCCCAGAACGCGCTCTCCTGCACGCCCCCGGGGGCGCGCCCCAGGCGATCTCCGTGATCGCTGTGTCCTACGGATACAGCTGATCACGTGACGTGGTAAAAGGCCAATCACAGCGGCCTTTTACCACGTGATCAGCCGTGTCCAATGACACTCTGATCACCGGGAAATGCAAATGCCGGTTCTCGGCTGCACTTTCCTCACGCCGTCAGATTGTGAGGAAAGTACTGCCGAAAACCGGCAGTTGTCAGAGCGGGGATCGGCACCGATCATCAGGGTCACTGATCACCAGTGCCCTGATGATCGGTGCCCAGCAGTGCCACAGACAAGTTCCGCCCACCTGTGCCCAGCAGTGCGCCCACCTGTGCCCAGCAATGCACCCACCTGTGCCCAGCAGTGCGCCCACCGGTGCCAACCAGCAGTGTCACCACCTGTGCCCAGAAGTGCCACCTACCTGTGCCCAGTAGTGCCACCCACCTGTGCCCACCCACCTGTGCCCACCAGTGCCACCCACCAGTGCCCATCAGTGCAGCCCAGCAGTGCTGCCAGGCAGTGCCACCAGTCAGTGCCCAGCAGTTGTGCCAGTCAGTGCCCAGCAGTGCCGCCAGTCAGTGCCCAGCAGTGATGTCAGTCAGTGCCACCTATCAGTGCTATCAGTACCCATTATCAGTGTCGCCTATCAGTGCCACCAATCAGTGCCGCATATCAGTGCCACCTATCCGTGACACCTCATTAGTGCCACCTATCAGTGCCGCCTATCAGTGCCCTTCAGTGCTGCCTATCAGTGCCCATCAGTTCCGCCTATCAGTGCCCATCAGTGCTGCCTCATCAACGCACATCAGTGAAGGAGAAAAATTACCTGTTTGAAAAATTTTATAATAGAAACAAAGAAACTTTTCTTTTTTTTTTCAAGTTTTTTTGCACTTTTTTTGCTTATAGCACAAAAAGTAAAGTGCCCAGCGGTGATTAAAAATCACCAAAAGAAAGCTCTATTTGTGATAAAAAAATTGATAAAAATTTCATGTGGGTACAATGTTGCATGACCGCACAATTGTCAATCAAAATGCGACGGCGCTGAAAGCTGAAAATTGGCCTGGTAAATAAGGGGGTATAAGTGCTCGGTAGGCGAGGGGTTAAAGGGACCTCTGATATCCTTCCATTACACACCAGATGCTTCAGGCACATACAGTGAGGGATTCCCCTTCATTCCTGCTCAGACCTGGATGACCTTCGATGACAACAGGATATACACCTCCAAATGCACATTTCATTATGCGCTCTGGTGAATGCGCATTCTTCTCATTTTTGACTGCACAAGCACCGAGTTCCAGTTGAACACAGGATTCACGTTTTATGACAGCAGTCACCATATGAACTATTTTTACAGTGATTTTATTGTAGTGTTCTCTTTTTTTTTATATATACTTATTTATAGCGTTGCACTTTATTATATTTTGTCTGTTTGAGGTTTATTGGTTACCTGAGTGCGTAGCAGCTTTTAGTGCGCTCGCAATTGTATATTATTTGTAGACATGTGTCCTTTGTCTACAAACTTTGTCATTAAATGTGTTCATGTTCCTTTTCTCTAAAAATTTTGGAGGTGGAGGTCCACCCCAAACATCTCCACATGTGCCCTTCCTCATCTGTGATGGTGCCTCTGTCCATCGTAATCAGAATATCTCCATCATCGGCAGATACAACCACACGGCTTCTTTGTATCCTGCGATTCATCATCTCTGTATAGAGCTGGCTCACATTGAAATACATAGAACCCCCTAGCCATCCACAACACTGCCCCTAGCTACTTCACCAACCTCATCTACAGATATCGGCCAATTCGCCTGCTCCGCTCCTCCCAAGACATCTTGCTCTCTAGCTCCCTCATCACCTCCTCCCACGCTTGCCTGTAGGACTTCTCCAGAGCCTCTCCCATTCTCTGGAACTCCCTACCATAGTAGGTCCGGTCAGCTCCCACCCTGTCTGCCTTTAGGGGATCTTTGAAAACTCACTTATTCAGGGAAGCCTACGCCAACTCCACCTAAGAACTGTACCTGAGCCACCTCCATCAGATCATCCCCCGCAGCTATCACCTTTTGTACCACCTCCCCCTTCGTTTAGATTGTAAGCGCCACGAGCCGGGCCCTCCTATTCCTTCTGTACTGAAATGTATTGTAATTGTATTGTCTCCCTTTATATTGTAAAGCGCCGAGCAAACTGTTGGCGCTCTATAAATCCTGTATAATAATAATAATACTTAAGGTTTCCATCCTACTGCCGGAACAACCATTATGGCTAATATCATGAGCTGTATAGCTTAGTGAATTGAGCCTTATAGATTCCATTCCATGCTTCTTTCTCGGGAATAAAATGTAATTAAATAACAGTTATGAGTGGAAGAATAATAGATGGCTCTTAGGTTTTTCCTGAGTCTGGTGAATAGCGTGGTGTATAATTGTATAGGCGCCGACACTTGTCCATTCTTCTGGAAGTCTGGAGGCAACGGTCTGGGTCTGGCCCATTGTAGCCAACGGTGCTGGCAGCCTCTTCAATGGTGAGGCCAAGGCTCTACCGCTTCTCATACATTGCAGATGGAGACAAACTCTTAACATTCCAGAGCAGAGAATTTCATTAAAGGATGAATGAAACTCGACCAGGTGCAGGAGAATGCCATAAGGACAACTTCTGTTCAGCTCTTCCATTCACAAAAGCCGAGCAAACAAGGAGAGGAGATGGAGAGATAGACGTGTTTACCTTCCTGTCATCGGCCCCGCCATGGCTTATTCTTCTGGAGGTGTTAGATGTGGAGACATCCACATTTCAGCTATTTGCAGATCCTTAAATGTTCCTTTCGAGCTGTACTGATTTACAGGCTGGGAAGACAAAGCGGGAGAGACATCCATCTGTGTCTTCAGAGCAGGTGCACCTCATGATGATGAGCACTGAGCTCCTCGTTGCCCTGATTGCCCAACGTCCTTGTGTTTTATGAGCACCGCATATCGTTGGTGGAAATCGCCACTTTACTCTCAAAGTTTTCAAAAGTTTGGCCTATGTATAAACCTTCCAGGGAGAAATTAGTAAAACAGAACTAAACCGCTGAACGAACGGCCTCCCCCTGTCCCTCTTCTGCACCTCCACCTTCAACCCTTTTGCTGCTAGAGCCAATTGAGCATTTTTTTGCAAAATTATATCAGACCCCCCCCCGACCCCTAAAACATTTTATATTTTCTGAAAGCAGGCACCCTAGAGATTAAAATAGTGGTAGTTCCAATCTTTTATGTCACACGATATTACCACAAAGGTCTAGGAGATGCTACATTTTGGAAATATAGGGCAACCAAATACAATAAATTGCCCACATTTTTGGTAAAATATAGATGAGGTTGCGCGAAGCAATTAAGATACCCAACGTGTCAAAATGTAAATTTGTGGGCACCCGTGAAATGGTGACAAACTTCAACACCCTATATATTCTATAGGTAATGCTTCAAAAGCCCCTATAGGTCATCAGTTTAGCGTTACGGAGGAGGTCTAGAATTTTTGCTCTCATTTCAGCATGCATAGCGATATATATAACATGGGTATCGCAACTGACGTGTGTTTATGTTCGTATGTGTGTATATGTGAGGGTGGGGGGTGCTAAAACTTTTTTGGGGGGTTGGATGATATGTGCTTGGATGTAACTTTATTTTTTTGCAATAAAAAATTTTTACGTAACTTTTTTTTTCCTCATACAGAGGACACAAAGTCCCTAGGTGACAGGTTCTCTTTAGCCTACCGAGCACTTTCACCCCCTTCCTGCTCTGGTCAATTTCACTGGCCTGTTGCACTTTGATTGACAATTGCGTGGTCATGAAACACTACCCAAATGGAATTTTTAGCATTTTTTGAGAAAAATAGAGCTTTGTTTTGGTTGTATTTAATCGCCGCTGGGGTTTTTATATTTTCCTACACAAACAAAAAAAGGACAAAAATTTTGAAAAAAAAAGTTTTTCTTTGATTCTGCTAAAAAGTTTTGTAAATAACTGCTTTTTCTCCTTCACTGATGTTTGCTGATGAGTCTGCACTGATGGGCACTGATAGGCTGCACTGATGGGCACTGATGAGGAGACACTGATGAAGCTGCACTGATAGGCAGCATTGATGGACCTTGAAAGGTGGCACTGATGGGCACTCGTAGATGGCACTGATGGGCACTGACAGGCATCACTGATTGGCACTGATAGCCAGCACTGATGGGCACTGACAGCCAGCACTGAGGAGGCCTTGATAGTCAGCACTGATGGGTACTGATAGCCAGCACTGATGGGCACTGATGGGGCTACACTAATCATTAGGGGTACTACTGAATAGGGGATCAGCAGAGCTGGAGGTACTACTGAGCGCGGGATCAGCAGAGCTAGGGGTTCTACTGAGTGGGGGATCAGCATAGCTATGGGTTCTACTGAATAGGGGATCAGCAGAGCTGGGGGTACTACTGAGCAGGGGATCAGCAGAGCAGGGGGTACTACCGAGCGGGCGATCAGCAGAGCTGGGGGTACTACAAAGCAGGGACATCAGAAGAGCTGAGGGTTACTACTGAGCAGGCGTATTGCTGAGTTTGGGGTGCTTCTGAGGGGTTCTAGGTGTTCTACTGAGTAGGGGATCAGCAGAGCTAGGGGTACTACTGAGCAGGGGATCAGCAGAGTTAGAGGTTCTACAAAGCAGGGACATCAGAAGAGCTGAGGGTTACTACTGAGCAGGCGTATTGCTGAGTTTGGGGTGCTTCTGAGGGGTTCTAGGTGTTCTACCAAGTAGGGGATAAGCAGAGCTAGGGGTACTACTGAGCAGGGGATCAGCAGAGTTAGGGGTTCTACAAAGCAGGGAAATCAGAAGAGCTGAGGGTTACTACTGAGCAGGCACATTACTGAGTTCGGGGTGCTTCTGAGCCAGGGTTCTACTGAACTCCTTCAAAACAAATAGAAAATAAACACACACAGAGCATTTGCCAAGCCTCAGTAAAGCTTCAAAAAGCAGCAAAGAAGCATCAAAAATGTAAAAAAAAATGCATGTTGATGCTTTAATCTTTGTTAGAATCCAAACAAGTGTAAAGGAGCTCTAACAGCTCCAAAACACACTGAAAATATGGATGCTGTGAGCCCACCCTGGAAAGGAGGTGGGGGCTATCCATTCCTTATAATTGTTGGCTCTTGTGTTTCGGCTGACCAGGGGCAAACGCTATAATCTACATGATAGGTTGTTCATTATTTCTGGTGGCAAATTTTCATCCAAAAATTCAAAGATTCCTGGAATTTACTGCAAACCCATGGCAGCAGAGAACTCAAAACTTCATCCGTAGCTGTAGTACATGTCAGAGGAACACTATGACTGAGTCTTAATGGAAGCTGTCTGGTGGAAGGAAGCCGTACGGGAACGAAGTGTCCAGTAGCTCTTCTTGAAAAGATGGATGAAGATGGGGGATTGAAGAGCTCATTGATTAGCAGACATCAATCTGCAGATGTCACAGTGAGAAGAATCTGTCTTCAAGATTCTGCATACCTGTCTGATGGATCATCTCTGACCTACAATGCTCTTCACACTCCATGTCCATTATATGGGTGTCCTGTACCAGCACTTCATACCAAGAGGAGATCCATCACACAATAGACTTGTACTCTGTACACAGCATATGTACGGGTGACCTGGTACTGTGGGAGCAATAATGATATACATAGAAATGATTGACCTTTGCCCCGTTTTACCAATAATGATCCTATTAGGTTCAACCAAATTTCTGTAGACACGCTGTGACCTGTGCTGAAACCTAACCAATCATGAACATTTGTATGTATGGAAAGATCTTCTGGTGGTTGGATCTTCTGACTGCCAACTTGTGTATATGGACAGCAGGCCCGACGTGGGACAAAAAATAGGCCTGGGTATTTTAGACTGAGCAGCCCCAAGCCCGGGGACCCTTTCCTGGTAGCAGAACGCCAGGGCAACAATAGGCAACCACACAAAATAAATGCCTTCCATCAACAATGCACTAGGGTAGCCACCTCATCCCTTTAAAAACCGAACACATATTAATGACACAGGTTCTGAGGCTAACTTAACGCATATAAGGCACTAAGTGATTTTAATTACCACCTTAATCTGCCACAGAACCTGTGTCATTAATATGTGTTCGGTTTTAAAGGGATGAGGTGGCAACCCTACAATAGACCCCCCAGCAGCCAGCAAACTACTAATCTATAAAGAAAATATTTAGCAGGTAGAATTTTTGGTAGCAGAGACTTTGTATATCTCTAATGCCCAAAACCGCTGTCTGATTTCACTTTTCCTATGTGTAGATGGTCTGCGGCCAATACACAATAAAGTGTACACTCCCTGGATCTGTGAGATGCTGAGAATGGAGCCAGGATGGTTTAACTTCAGGATGTATGTTCAGGAGCTACATCATCAATGGCCAACCGATGGCCAAAGAGGAAAGGAGCCAGAGGCATAGAAGACCAGAAAAAGATGGCAGCAGCAGCAGTGGATGTGGGAGAGAACGAACCTGGTGTCACTAAAGGAGGGCACACTAGTGGTTAGTATATTGTACATACTTGTACATTTTAGCAGATATTCTACGGATTTAGTCCCACTTTTCCATAGAAGGTTCCTGACCTCTCAGAACATTGCTTTAAGATGGGACATACATAGAAGGTTCCTTACCTCACAGAACATTGCTTTAAGATGGGACATACATGGAAGGTCCTGACTTCACATACTATTGCTTGAAGATGGGACATACAAGGAAGGCTGCTGACCTCACAGAACATTGCTTGGAAATGGGACATACATAGAAGGTTTCCTGACCTCACAAAACATTGCTTGGAAACGGGACATACATAGAAGGTTCCTGACCTCACAAAACATTGCTTGGAAACGGGACATACATAGAAGGTTCCTGACCTCACAGAACATTGCTTGGAAACGGGACATACATAGAAGGTTCCTGACATCACAGAACATTGCTTGGAAACAGGATATACATAGAAGGTTCCTGACATCATAGAACATTGCTTAGAGATGGGACATACATGGAAGGTTCCTGACTTCACAGAACATTGCTTAAAGATGGGACATACATAGAAGGTTCCTGACCTCACAAAACATTGCTTTAAGATGGGACATACATGGAAGGTTCCTGACCTCACAGAACATTGCTTGAAGATGGGACATACATGGAAGGTTCCTGACCTCACAGAAAATTGCTTGAAGACTGGACATACATGGAAGGTTTCTGACCTCACAGAACATTGCTTGAAGATGGGACATACATGGAAGGCTGCTGACCTCACAGGACATTGCTTGGAAACGGGACATACATAGAAGGTTCCTGACCTCACAGAACATTGCTTGGAAACAGGACATACATAGAAGGTTCCTGACCTCACAGAACATTGCTTGAAGATGGACATACATGGAAGGTTCCTGACATCACAGAACATTGCTTGAAGATGGGACATACATAGATGGTTCCTGACCTCACAAAACATTGCTTGAAGATGGGACATACATGGTAGGTTCCTGACCTCGCAGAAAATTGCTTGAAGATGGGACATACATAGAAGGTTTCTGACCTCACAGAACCTTGCTTGGAAACGGGACATACATAGAAGGTTCCTGACCTCACAGAACATTGCTTGGAGACAGGACATACATAGAAGGTTCCTGACCTCACAGAACATTGCTTGAAGATGGGACATACATGGAAGGTTCCTGACCTCACAGAACATTGCTTGGAGATGGGACATACATGGAAGGTTCCTGACCTCACAGAACATTGCTTGGAAAAGGGACATTATTATTATTATTATAATACAGGATTTATGGCGCCAACAGTTTGCTCAGCGCTTTACAATATAACGGGAGATAATACAGCAACAATACAGTTCAATACAAGAGGGATTTGAGGGCCCTGATCCTGGGAGCTTACAATCTAGGAGACATACATAGAAGGTATCTGACCTCACAGAACATTGCTTGAAGATGGGACATACATGGAAGATTCCTGACCTCACAGGGCATTCCTTGAAGATGGGACATACATGGAAGGTTCCTGACCTCACAGGACATTCCTTGAAGATGGGACATACATGGAAGGTTCCTGACCTCACAGGACATTCCTTGAAGATGGGACATACATGGAAGGTTCCTGACCTCACAGGGCATTCCTTGAAGATGGGACATACATGGAAGGTTCCTGACCTCACAGGGCATTCCTTGAAGATGGGACATACATGGAAGGTTCCTGACCTCACAGGGCATTCCTTGAAGATGGGACATACATGGAAGGTTCCTGACCTCACAAAACATTGCTTGGAAATGGGACATACATGGAAGGTTCCTGACCTCACAGGGCATTCTTTGAAGATGGGACATACATGGAAGGTTCCTGACCTCACAGGACATTGCTTGAAGATGGGACATAAATGGAAAGTTCCTGACCTCACAGGACATTGCTTGAAGATGGGACATACATGAAAGGTTCCTGACCTCACAGGGCATTCCTTGAAGATGGGACATTCCGGCCATACAGCGGGGCAGAGGTGGCACGATTTCACACATATGCAGAATCCAGAGTTACATAATCCATTACAAAAGCAGAAACATTGCACAATTGTGCCGCGTCAGCTTTCTCTCCGCGCCGCCCATCACTGATGACCCCAATGTGTGTGAACTATAATAACACAATGTAATCATTCAGCATTTTCACCGTGTGCTTAGATATGAACTTATCTATTCACCGTTCTGTCTCTTCACAGGGAACTTTTCTTTTATCCGGCTTCTCCTCGCACAGCTGCCGGCTCGGCGTCTTTATTTTGGAGAGTTTTATAGATGAAGAGGCCTTTTTTTAACCCAATATGAAGACTTTTTTTTAATCGGCTAGATGCTTCGACGATCCCACACTGTGTCATTATTCCACGCACACAGAGAGCTCGGAATCTCACATGAAAAGCCCGTGAGTGAATCAGCAGGGTGGTGGAGCGGGGTCGCCCGTGGAGCTAGCGATTGAGAGCTAGGTCCCTTTAAAAAAATAAATAAAAGGGCCGGATCACCTACAAAGCAAGCTTTCTTCTCTTTGTCTGTCCAATCTAACGACATGATTATGTAAAATGGGACAGGGACCATGTAGTTGTCCCCTGACCAATATTCTCTGTAGCAGAGACACTCAGCCCTGCCTGAGCCCAAACACTGCATAGTCTCAGAGCTAATTATCCCGGCTTACAATACCCCATTGAGGGGATCCGAGCCGCCCCCGACCTTCTCCCTTTTAGCAGAGGGATAGCTGTGAGGCCTAATGAAAAATAAACAGGTCAAAGGGGTTTTTCTTTCTTGAACAAATGATTTTTTGCAGCATTTACAAATGAAATTAGAGGGTGCGGGGGGCCCCATCCGCCTGGCAGGGCTCTCATTGTACATAAGGACCCATTGACTAGGAAGAAGGATTGGGGGGGGGGAATCCGGATGTATAGATGGCGGACTCTGCACCATAGGAGCCATCGCAGTGCCACTCTGCATCGGAATGTCGCAGGAAAACCAGCATTATCGTTAAGAATTACTCTACATATCGCCACTCCATTTCAGCAGGATTTCCAAATGATGAAAGAAGCGAAGTATAAAATAAATGATGAAAAACAGATTGCCAACAGGAACCAAAAAAAAAAGATATTACCTGAACTGCCATGGGTTGGAAGGTGTTCAGTAGTCCAGTCCAGTGGTGTCCCGAGGCAGGTGAGGGGGGATCGCGCCGCAGCGGGTGACACCGACCGCACGGGTCGCTCCACGAAAAGGTAAGTTGTAAAGCAAGCCGACGATCCCCACAGGATGGATCCAATCCATCCTGCGGGAATTGTTGGGTTTCTTTACAATGTACCTTTTCCTGGAGCGGGTCCGGTGTCACCCCGTATAGGTTGCATGCCGACGATCCCCGCAGGATGGATCGGATCTGCGGATTGTGGAGCATAATGGATCGGACTTTGATCCATTATTCTCAATCCGCAGATCCGAACCATCCTGCGGGGATCATCAGCTTTCTTTACAACTTACCTTTTTGTGAAGCGGGTTCTGTGTCACCCCATATAGGTTGCATGCCGACGATCCCCGCAGGATGGTTCGTATCTGTGGATTGAGAATAATGGATCGGAGTCCGATCCATTATGCTCCCCAATCCGCAGATCCGCCCCATTCTGCGGGGATCATCAGAGGGGGTGTCACCAAGTGTTATCGCACCGGGTGACACCAACCCTAGGGACGCCCTTGGTCCAGTCCCAGGGTAACAGAGCTGTTCTTCCATGTGTAGCACATTCTATATTGTACCTTGATTATTGTCTACGTGTAGAATGCCGCAGTTGCTTGAGAGTCAGCTGAGAGTGCAGGAAAAAGAGGGTACTGGCTGGTATCCTGAAGAGTTTTTTCCATCCTTTTCTGTGCTAAGAGGAGAAGAACGTCACCAGCACGCCGTGGATCTCCAATGTGGGTCCAAAGCTTCATCGATCGCATTGTTACAGCAAGAGCTATGATTCTGAGCCTCACAGGTGAGGCTGCTGTTAGAAACCACGGGGCCCCATACAACCAACCTGATCCCTCCCCACAAAATAAAATTAAAAAACACAGGTTACTATGCTTCAGTTATGAATGAACACAGTGAGTGCTCAGTACTGATCACTCATTGGGTTCTCATTGTGATCAGTACTGATCACTCATTGTGTTCATTCAGGAAAGAAAGGGGCTGGTAAATGTGACATATTTACCGGACCCTTCCCACATTCTCCATGCTGAAGGATCCTATTGTGTGTTTGCAAGCTGCCGATGGGAAGGAGAGGAGGGAAGCCGGGGGTGGGGGCACACAGGGGGCCCTGGGCAGCAGGGGGAAACATATGGTGTACAGGGAGGGTTATAGGTGCAGGAAAGGGAGAGGGGGGGGCAATTACTGGAACTGATCCCCTGTATGGCTCCCTATGCAGCAGCTGAAAGCCAGCGGGAGGGAGAGGAGAAGAAGCGGCTTTCAGCTGCTGCATAGAGAGCCGTACAGGGGGTTGGTTCCAGTAACTGTCTCCCCGCCGTGTCGATCACCCTTCCACCCACATCCAATTCTCCCAGCTGCCTGGGCCCCCTGCCTAGCCTGGCCCCATACACAAGGACTGGAGGTCAGGGGGTCAGTTCCAGTAATTGCCCCCCCTGCCTTGCTGATCACCCTCCCTGCCCACCACATCTGATTCACCCAGCTGCCTGGGTCCCCCTGCTGGCCTGGGCTCCATACAGGAGGACTGGTGATACCCCCTTATCTACAGCCCTGCTCGCAGGACCCCTTCATCAGCCACGTCACACGCCTGAAGAAGGGGTTGTGTAAGGCTCAGAAGCGTTGCTCTTGCTGTAACAATGTGACTAAGGCTCAGTTCACATTAGCTTTGTTAGCAGGCGTTTTGCAGGCGTGTGAGGGGCATTTTTAACGTTCCTCAAACGCCTATGAAAATTATACACATGGCAGCACACAGCGCTGTTCACACTGAAGCGTTAGCGTCGCAGCAAAATTGATGCCTCATGTTGAGTCATTTTCCATGGCTATACCAAAGGGCTGCCGGGTGTATGGCGCTGTGTGCTGCCATACATAATGTTCGGCTCCGATGGCACCGCACAGAATTAGCATGTGATTTGCACAGGAATGTGGTGCGGTTCCTATGCGACGAATCAGCTGAAAAGCAACTGCAGCCAATCAGATGTTCAGGTATTCAGACAGATTTCACTTGTGCCCTTCCTGATCTCTGAGAGTGTATCTGCTGATCCATGAGCCAGTCTAATTTACACAGTTGATGTAAGGGGCACAGTGATGGGGAAATCCCTATAAGGGGGCACTCTGATGAGGGCAGTTGATGTAAGGAGGGGCTCTATCAAAGACACTGATGTAAGGGGCGCTCTGATGTGGACACCTGATGTAAGGGGCGCTCTGATGGGGACACCTGATATAAGGGGGGACTCTGATGGGGACACCTGATGTAAGGGGGAACTCTGATGGGGACACCTTATGTAAGGGGCGCTCTGATGGGGACATCTGATGTAAGGGGTACTCTGATGGGGACACCTGATGTAAGGGGGCGCTCTGATGGGGACATCTGATGTAAGGGGCACTCTGATGGGGACACCTGATGTAAGGGGCGCTTTGATGGGGACACCTGATAAAAGAAGGCACTCTGATGTGGATCCTGATGTAAAGGGGCCCTCTAATGGGAACACCTGATGTCACGGGAAACTCTGGTGAGGGCAGTTGATGTAAGGAGGGGCTCTTTTAAAGACACTGATGTAAGGGAGATCTCTGATGGGGACACCTGATGTGAGGGGGAACGTTGATGGGGACACCTGATGTAAGGGTGCACTCAGTTGTGAATCCTGATGTAAGGGGCACTCTGGAGGGGACATCTGATTTATGGGTGTACTCTGATGGGTATCCTGATGTAAGGGGGCACTCTGATGGGGACACCTGATTTAAGGGGTTCTCTGATGGTGACACCTGATATCAGGAGGAATTTTGATGGGGACACCTGACATAAGGGGGCACTCTGATATGGATCCTTATGTAAGGGGGCACTCTAATGGGGACAACTGATGTCAGGGGACACTCTGATGAGGGCAATTGATGTAAGGAGGGGCTCTATTAAAGACACTGATGTAAGGGGCGCTCTGATGGGGACACCTCATTTAAGGGAGATCTCTGTTGGGGACGCCTGATGTGAGGGGGCACTCTGATGTGAATCCTGATGTAAGGGGCACTCTGGTGGGGAAATCTGTTGTATGGGGGTACTCTAATGGGGATCCTTATGTAAGGGGGCACTCTGTTGGGGACACCTGATGTAAGGGGGTACTCTGATGTGGATCCTAATGTAATGGGGTACTCTGATGTGGATCCTGATGTAAGGGGGCACACTGATGTGGATCCTGATGTAAGGGGGCACTCTGATGTGCATCCTGATGTAAGGGGTCACTCTGATGTGAATCCTGATGTAAGAGGCACTCTGGTGGGGACATCTAATGTAAGGGGGTACTTTGATGTGAATTGTGATATAAGGGGCACTCTGGTGGGGACATCTGCTGTATGGGGGTACTCTAATGGGGATCCTTATGTAAGGGGGCACTCTGTTGGGGACCCTTGATGTAAGGGGGTACTCTGATGTGGATCCTAATGTAATGGGGTACTCTGATGTGGATCCTGATGCAAGGGGGCACTCTGTTGGGGACACCTGATGTAAGGGGGTACTCTGATGTGGATCCTAATGTAATGGGGTACTCTGATGTGGATCCTGATGTAAAGGGGCACTCTGATGTGGATCCTGATGTAAGGGGGCACTCTGATGTGCATCCTGATGTAAGGGGTCACTCTGATGTGAATCCTGATGTAAGGGGCACTCTGGTGGGGACATCTAATGTAAGGGGGTACTTTGATGTGAATTGTGATATAAGGGGCACTCTGGTGGGGACATCTGCTGTATGGGGGTACTCTAATGGGGATCCTTATGTAAGGGGGCACTCTGTTGGGGACACCTGATGTAAGGGGGTACTCTGATGTGGATCCTAATGTAATGGGGTACTCTGATGTGGATCCTGATGTAAGGGGGCACTCTGTTGGGGACACCTGATGTAAGGGGGTACTCTGATGTGGATCCTAATGTAAGGGGGTACTCTGATGTGGATCCTGATGTAAGGGGGCACTATGATGTGAATCCTGATGTAAGGGGCACTCTGATGTAAGGGGGCACTTTGATGGGAACCTGATTTAAAGGGGGACTCTGATGAGTACTCCTGATGTAAAGGGCAACTTTGATACGACATCTGATATAGGGAGGCACAGGTTTTGTTTACTCCCCCCAATCTAATGACAATCTGATACAAAATAGTGTTCCCCAGGTAATGACACTGTGTGACAGACTGTCAGTGCCTCACACACAGTGTTGATATCATGCCCCCTGACATTTTTCTACTGCACCCCCAGATCAGATAGGCTAGGTGCGGTCCTGTTTATGACCTCAACCTAAATGTTCTGACAGACATTTAATTTTTTTTTTTTCAATCGACGAGGCCCTGTCCATGCATAGTGATTGGGAGGGGGGGGGGGTAATTAAGTCTCATGTCAGGAGAATATGATGACCCTTTTCACATTGGTTACATGACAGGACACAACGTCCCGGACGGACCTGTCTACTGCATTTGCAGATTTCCACCGGCACATCTGCTGGATGTTCCATGATTTGGCGTAGGTCTATACAGGACATTCTCGGGGATGGTTACAGGACATGCAGCTTCTCACACATCAAAAAAAAACCAATTGCCTGTTTAATGGCTTGAGAAAGTACAAGACGATCTGGATACACCCGGCAGCCCTTTGTATAGCCATGGAAATGTCTTCCTGGAGAGGAGAAGCACCATCTGAAGGGTCCATCCCCAGAGTGGTGTCTTGATGTCTAGATGGATCAGGCCAGATGGAAGCATTGCCAGTGAAGCCCAATAAAATCTGGTCTGCTGCGTGTTCTTCCTTCATTATTGGGGATGGGTTTCTTTGAACACACAAAAAAATGAGGCATTAATTATGTCAATGGATACTGTATAAAAATAGTTTCTTCATTTGTAAGGGCAGCACGTTCCCATGTGTCTCTGCTTCTTCTGTGGTTCACTCCCATAAAAGAAAATCACAAAGTCTAGTCATCCCTAACTCCAGCCAAGCACACGGAAGGTTGGCCATACCGGGCTTGGATTTCGGCTGATTCTTGTTAATCAGCCCAAATTTGAACCATGGGTGGTCTTGTCCGCTCCACTCGGCTCAACAATTTTGACTTGAGCCCGGGTTCACACCGATGCGGTGCGGAATTCGCTGCTTCTTCTGTGCGAATTCTGCAATCGTACCCCGTTCATGCGAACCGCTGTGTATGTTAACCCCTCGCCTACCAGGCACTTATACCCCCTTATTTACCGGGCCAATTTTCAGCTTTCAGCGCTGCCGCACTTTGATTGACAATTGCGCGGTCATGCAACATTGTACCCATATGAAATTTTGATCATTTTTTTCTCACAAATAGAGCTTTCTTTTGGTGGTATTTAATCACCACTGGGCACTTTACTTTTTGCGCTATAAATAAAAAAAGTACAAAAAATTTGAAAAAAAAAGTTTCTTTGTTTCTATTATAAAATTTTTCAAACAGGTAATTTTTCTCCTTCACTGATGTGCATTGATGAGGCAGCACTGATGGGCACTGATAGGCGGCACTGATGGGCACTGATAGGCAGCACTAAAGGGCACTGATAGGCAGTACTAATGAGGTGGCACGGATAGGCGGCACTAATATGCAGCACTGATAGGCGGCACTGATAGGTGACACTGATGATGGGTACTGATAGACGGCACTGACTGGCATCACTGCTGGGCACTGACTGGCGGCACTGACTGGCACAACCGCTGGGCACTGACTGGTGGCACTGACTGGCAGCACTCCTGGGCTGCACTGGTGGGTGGCACTGGTGGGCAGCACTGGTGGGTGGGCACAGGTGGGTGGCACTGCTGGGCACAGGTGTGTGACACTGCAGAGTGGCACAGGTGGGTGCACTGCTGGGCACAGGTGGGTGATCTGCTGGGCACAGGTGGGCGGAGCCAGTGGGCGCACTGCTGGGCACAGGTGGGCGGAACTTGCGGGTGGCACTGCTGGGCACCGATCATCAGGGCACTGATCATCAGTGCCCTGATGATCGGTGCCGATCCTCGCTCTGGCAACTGCCGGTTCTCGGCAGTACTTTCCTCACGATCTGACGGCGTGAGGAAAGTGCAGCCGAGAACCGGCACTTGCATTTCCCTCTGATCAGCATGTCATTGGACACCGCTGATCACGTGGTAAAAGGCCGCTGTGATTGGCCTTTTACCACATCACGTGATCAGCTGTGTCCGTAGGACACAGCGATCACGGAGATCGCCGGGTGCGCGCCCTCTGGGGCGCGCAGGAGATCGCGTTCTGGGAGGACGTCATATGAGTCCACCCAGGACTGGCCGGCCGCAGTGCAGCCGTCATTCGGCTATCTGCGGTCGGCAACTAGTTAAGTGAACAACACCCCGAAATCGGTCCGCAAAACGCAGTGCGATGGGCAAAATCGGATCGCAAAGGGTGTGAATACCTCTGCGATCCGATTCTAGTGCGGACCCAAAAAAGGCTTCTGCTCCTTTTTGGTGCGGATGTGGTGCGATTTGAGCCATACATAATGTACGGCTCCGATGGCACCGCGCAGAATTAGCATGTGATTGGCACAGGAATGTGATGCGGTTTGCTAGGCGATGAATCAGCTGAACAGCAACTGCAGCCAATCAGATGTTCAGGTATTCAGACAGCTAAAGGACGATTTCTTGGCCGAATAGTGACTGCAGCCAATCCGGTATTCAGACAGCCGCAAGAAGATTTCACAGCGTCAGAGCAGCATTCTGCAGCCAGAGAGGTAAGTATTTAGGATCTTATTTTGCAGGGAAACATTTTACTTTGAAGTTAAAGTGTTACTAAACCCCCAGCAGTACAATCAGTCTGTAGATGCAGTAAAGCGTGCTTGTTATACTCACTGTGGAACCTAAGGGGTTAATCCGCTGCATTGTATAAAAAGGCTGTTGGATCCTGTCTTCTCTGTTCTTCCCCTTTTTCTACTGTCCCCAATCCATCTGCTGATAGAACAGAGCCTTGAGGGCAAGCTCCACATGCTCAGTTTAGTGTGTATTACTAAAGAGGTTTGTTTTTTCTTTGGGAGAGTGCATGTGATCAACACAATCACCAATGTCCAGACAGATGGTCAAGGGTCTTGCCGCCTCATAGGACAATCAGAGGAGAATGAAAATGCCTCCTACAAGCTTTAAACAGTGCTCAGCTGGACACTGATAGAAGTCACAAGACTGCTATATACTGCTGGTGAGAAAAGGATTTAGCAGTTTGTATTTACTAAAATAATGGCATTTCCATGTTCTGTGTACTGTGGGAGAGCGGATATAGTGAATGCAGGGTCCGGGGAGATCGGATATAGTGAATGCGGGGTCCGGGGAGACCGGATATAGTGAATGTGGGGTCCGGGGAGACCGGATATAGTGAATGCAGGGTCCGGGGAGACCGGATATAGTGAATGCAGGGTCTGGGGAGACCAGATATAGTGATTGCAGGGTCCGGGGAGAGCGGATATAGTGAATGCAGGGTCCGGGGAGACCAGATATAGTAAATGCAGGGTCCGGGGAGAGCGGATATAGTGAATGCAGGGTCCGGGGAGACCGGATATAGTGAATGCAGGGTCCGGGGAGACCGGATATAGTGAATGCAGGGTCCGGGGAGACCAGATATAGTGAATGCAGGGTCCGGGGAGACCAGATATAGTGAATGCAGGGTCCAGGGAGATCAGATATAGTGAATGTGGGGTCCGGGGAGAGTGGATATAGTGAATGTGGGGTCCGGGGAGAGCGGATATAGTGAATGCGGGGTCCAGGGAGAGCGGATATAGTGAATGTGGGGTCCGGGGAGAGTGGATATAGTGAATGCCGGGTCCGGGGAGAGCGGATATAGTGAATGTGGGGTCCGGGGAGAGCGGATATAGTGAATGCCGGGTCCGGGGAGACCGGATATAGTGAATGCAGGGTCCGGGGAGAGCGGATATAGAGAATGCAGGGTCCGGTGAGATCGGATATAGTGAATGCGGGGTCCGGGGAGACCGGATATAGTGAATGTGGGGTCCGGGGAGACCGGATATAGTGAATGCAGGGTCCGGGGAGACCGGATATAGTGAATGCAGGGTCTGGGGAGACCAGATATAGTGATTGCAGGGTCCGGGGAGAGCGGATATAGTGAATGCAGGGTCCGGGGAGACCAGATATAGTAAATGCAGGGTCCGGGGAGAGCGGATATAGTGAATGCAGGGTCCGGGGAGACCGGATATAGTGAATGCAGGGTCCGGGGAGACCGGATATAGTGAATGCAGGGTCCGGGGAGACCAGATATAGTGAATGCAGGGTCCGGGGAGACCAGATATAGTGAATGCAGGGTCCAGGGAGATCAGATATAGTGAATGTGGGGTCCGGGGAGAGTGGATATAGTGAATGTGGGGTCCGGGGAGAGTGGATATAGTGAATGTGGGGTCCGGGGAGAGCGGATATAGTGAATGCGGGGTCCAGGGAGAGCGGATATAGTGAATGTGGGGTCCGGGGAGAGTGGATATAGTGAATGCCGGGTCCGGGGAGAGCGGATATAGTGAATGTGGGGTCCGGGGAGAGCGGATATAGTGAATGCCGGGTCCGGGGAGACCAGATATAGTGAATGCAGGGTCCGGGGAGACCGGATATAGTGAATGCAGGGTCCGGGGAGACCGGATATAGTGAATGCAGGGTCCAGGGAGAGCGGATATAGTGAATGCAGGGTCTGGGGAGACCAGATATATCCAGTTATATTCTGTGTATCCAAGAAAGAATCCAGGACTTTCCTACAGCAATCCACTGAGCTGACCACAACCAACTCTTGAGGGAGTCTATTCCACATTCTCACAGCTCTTACTGTGAAGAAACCTTTCCGTGTTTGGAGATTACATTTCTTTTCCTCCAGATGTAAAGAGCGCCCCCTTGTCCTCTGTGATGACCTCAGTACACACCAGGGGCGAACTGACAACTCATGGGGCACCCGGGCAATAGGGGATCATGGGGCCCCTGTTTCCTTGCCCAAACTCAAAAAAGCCTATGAAAAAGGTACCAGGGGCACCTAATGAGGCCCCCTACTGACCCCGGGCTCTTGGGCAGTGCCCGAGTTTCCAAATGGTCAGTCCGCCTCTGGTGTGAACCGATCCTAAAGCCCAACTCTGGGCACAAAAAAAGTTTTCCAATGCAGTGGGGCTGTGCCCGCATCAAGGGTTAATTGCTCGTTTTTGTCAAGGGGGCAGGAAAAAGGAGAAATACTTACCTGATCCTCCCCATATAAGACTGGTCCCTGCAGCTTCCCCACTTCCCCTCGGTCTAACGGTCTTCAGCAGTAGACTGGTTCGGATGTCATCAAGCCGATAGACCTGGACTCTGGACAGGAGGATGTCAGGAACAGTCCACCGCTAGATCGTAGGGGGGTGCTGTTTGCTGCTGGAGCGGAGGATGAGGTGAGTATAAGCTTTCTTGTCACCCCTGAACAAAACGAGCTATTAATCCTTGCAGTGTGGATACAGCCCCACTGCATGAGAAAACTTTTTTTTTTTGCCCGGAATTGGGCTTTAAGCCTACTTACTAAACTAGGAATGTGTGTAAGGGGAATATTGACATTGATTCTATAAATAATCGGTATATTCATGAAAATCATACTTAATTCTCTTTTTCTTTTATTCCTATATGAGGATAACATGGCATGAGATTATTCCCTGGCACTCCACGGCCCTGACATCTCTCCATCACAAATGGCTCTTTGGTTATAGAGTAGACCAGTGTTTCTCAACCTTTTTTCAATCAAGGCAGCCTTTAAAATCATGGACAGTCCTGAGGCACCCTTTAAAAGTAAGAAGAAAAAGAAGACCTGAAAGAAGGGCCGGCATGACAGGGGTTAAAGGTGGTTGGGATGGGCAGAGTTCCATTAGCATAGGGGGGAGTTAAAAATAGTTAAGGAAGGAGTGGGGGGAGCCACGAGGGGTGGTCTTACAGGGTGTGGCAGGGGGTTTTCAGTCTGAAGAGTTTTCACAAGGCAAACTTCCTTCCCGCCTTGTCTTGGTGGTGGTTGTGCCATATTGGTGCTGGGGGACGTCTGTCATGGTGCAAGGTCCTTGCTGGTTCATGTGGGCACAAGAAAAGGCATTTTGTAGGACCCCATCTGAGGTACGGCTTCCAGTTGGTCTGGTGGGAGTATCTGCGGTGGTGTCTCAGAGTCGGTGATGTTGTGGCTGGAGACCTAGTTAAGCAGGACGCAGGTATTCGTTTTTCTTGATGCCTATTGGGACCTTGAAAGAACGTATGTTTATACTGTGTTTTCTGTTATTTAAAAAATTGTATTTATTGATGGTTGTAATAAAAGGCCTGTTTTGGGCCATTAACTCCATTTGTTGTCAGTGTGGTTACTTAGGTTAAGTATGGGGGTAGGTATTGGTTTAGTGGGACTTACAAGCCATCTTTAGTCCCCTGGTCACAGTCTTGAGGCACCCCATTTTAGAATGGGGTGCCTCAAGACTGTCCATAATTTTAAAGGGTGCCTCGAGACTATCCTGAATCTTAAAAGGGCGCCCCATTCTAAAATGTGAAAAACTATAATATTCCATTTGTTTTATATAGCACAACAACATCCACACATGTAGGACACCCAACGTTACTCCATTTATTCTTCCAAAGCCAACACACTTTTGTACACTGGTGCTGACTAGTATTCCAATGTTTCTCTTCCCCCTCAGTTTTTCTCCATCACTGAGCTAATGTGGCCCCAGCATTGATGGGGAGGGTCAAACTAGAATGCTGTGTAGGCAACTGACATCCTCATCAACTGATGATGCCATTGGTTGTCAGGACACCGGTGGCTAGAAGGTCGTAAATGGTGCGCAATGAAAACCTGTGACTTTGTGTAACTAAAAGGCAGGCTTGTTCCACCCGCTGGCTTGTATACAAGTTTTGGGCAATTTTTAGACATTTTGCCAAGGCACCCCTGAAGAAACCTCAAGGCACCCCTGAAGAAACCTCAAGGCACCCCAGGGTGCCTGGGCACCCTGGTTGAGAAAGGCTGTATTAGACACATGGGTTTGGTGTCTGCAGATATTATTACTATTAATTGAGGTCTTGCCGTTGACATCACAGCTTTGGTGAAACCGGAATTTCCCACTGATCAGGTCGAAACGCATTTAATGTTGCAGCTTGTTGAGGAGTGAACGGAACGTTTGTGTGCATTTTGTGAAAGCCTCTTTTGTTGGTTTATTTTGTAATATGGGATTCTGAGGTTTCTCACAAACTCCCCATTCTAATAAATGTGCAACAATTATTCTCCGGTAATCCCAGCAGAGGCAGGGGGCCTTCTGTAATACAATGGAACCTCCAGCAATGGTTTTATTCCTTCCTCCTGAACACATCACTTACAATAACTGTACCCTTCCAGAGGGCAGCACCGGGTTTCTCTCTACATAGCCATTCTTCCGAGAGACATGTTACTGACCCCTGTGTTTGCGGGGACATAGGGAGCCTTATACTGGCCATTCTCAACCAGGGTTCCGTAAAACTCTAGAGTTCTTCCAGATGTTGCTTGGGGGTCCTTCAGCAATGAGCAATATCTGCCTCTCAGATAAGTAACCACTGAAACCAATGATCATTTTAGCAATTTTTAAGGAGGGAGTCTAGCCAATGACCACAAATGTAAGGAGCATTGCCACTGGTACCACTAATGTGCTATAAGCTGTACATATAGTAATTGTTAGCAGGGGTGTACATAGGTTGCCTACAGAATGTCAGCTAGGCAGTTGGCTGGCCCAGGCTGGAGAAGGGGTTAATGTTCTGCACCTCTGTCCCTAGGCTTTTTGGACCCAGGCTATCCACCCTGTGATATAAATAAGGGGGAAGGCTGGGTTCTGCAGCTTCGGCCTATTCAGGAAGATGCCGTGATTGCTGTAGAACACCAAAGGGAGGACTGCTGCTCCCTGCAGACCGGCGGAACGAACCTGGGTGTCCGGGGAACTACCAAGTCTTGGAGGATGCCACTAGCTAGTTGAGTTAGTTAAGAGAAAGTTTCATTGAAACTGTTCATGTTGAACGGTGCCACAAAATGTTCAAGTAAAGTTGCATCAACTGTCCTGAGCCTTTTCTGAAGTCATCTAAAGGGTTGCATGAAGGTTCCTGGCGTATGAAAGAACTAGGGTCAGTAAAGCACTTGTGGGGTATGAAACAAAGCACTACGGAAGGTCTACTCAGCAAAAAAAGCAGGAGGAACAATGCAGTTGATGTGGGTAACCAGAAATTGTGCAAGGTACATTGCAGCTAATTGTGAGGCATGGTACCTGGTGTAGGTGATGGGTCCTGCGGTAGTGAGGGGGGGTCTGGGGTCGGTGATCTGGTTCCCTCCCCATCGGTTTGTTTCCCAAAGCAATCAGGACCATACTTGTGTGACGGAGACCCATAGCCTAGCCACATGGTATGGGAGAGAAGGAGTTAACTAGGGCAAACATGAGGTCTGCGCTAAGTGCACGGCGGGACCCCATTCTGTCACTAGGAATGAGGTGGTAGAGGTGCGCTGGACTGGTGGAGAGGGCCCGGGCTCAGCTGTGTCCCTTCTAATCACAATTACTGAAGGAAAGTGCGTGTAGTGATATGAGAAGGTACTTTACAGTGGAACTCTGTACATTTATTACTGCACACAGTGTAAAGCTCTCCTCTACGTCAGGGAACCGCCATATTGTTTGATTCTCACATGAATGTGGTCCTCGCCTGGTCCCAGGAAGTGATGAGGCACTCCACGTGAAAGGTACCCCCACGTGCAGGCTGAGTTTCCCCACCAACAGGGGTTTCCTTAGACTGCAAATTATACTGTCATTGTCCCTTCTATCGGATAGATGTGGGGGCCTTTAACTGTCGATTGTATATTCCACTAGGGAAGTATAAGGGGCCTTAACCTGTCATTGTACCTTCTATTGGGGAGATGTGGGGGGCCTAATACTGTCATTGTCCCTTCTATCAGATTGATGTGGGGGGCCTTATACTGTCATTTTCCCTTCTATCAGGTCAATGTGGGGGGCCTAATACTGTCATTGTCCCTTCTATCAGATTGATGTGGGGGGCCTTATTCTGTCATTGTCCCTTCAATCAGGTCGATGTGGGGGGTCCTTATACTGTCATTGTCCCTTCTGTCAGGTAGATATAGGGGGGCCTTATACTGTCATTGTCCCTTCTATCATGTTCATGTGTGGGGGCCTTATACTGTCATTGTCCCTTCTATCTGGTCGATGTAGGTGGGCCTTATACTGTCATTGCCCCTTCTTTCAGGTCGATGTAAGGGGGGCCTTATACTGTCATTGTCCCTTCCTTCAGGTCGATGTAGGGGGGGCCTTATACTGTCATTGTCCCTTCTTTCAGGTAGATGTAGGGGGGCCTTATTCTGTCATTGTCCCTTCAATCAGGTCAATGTGGGGGGTCCTTATACTGTCATTGTCCCTTCTGTCAGGTAGATATAGGGGGGCCTTATACTGTCATTGTCCCTTCTATCATGTTCATGTGTGGGGGCCTTATACTGTCATTGTCCCTTCTATCTGGTCGATGTAGGTGGGCCTTATACTGTCATTGCCCCTTCTTTCAGGTCGATGTAAGGGGGGCCTTATACTGTCATTGTCCCTTCCTTCAGGTCGATGTAGGGGGGGCCTTATACTGTCATTGTCCCTTCTTTCAGGTATATGTAGGGGGGCCTTATACTGTCAATGTCCCTTCTATTGTGTAGATGTAGGGGGGGCCTTATACTGTCATTGTCCCTTCTATTGGGTAGATGTAGGGGGGGGGGGGCTTATATTGTCAATGTCCCTTCTATCAGGTTTAGTGTGAGGACCTTATACTGTCATTGTCCCTTCAATCAGGTTGATGTGGGGGGGCCTTATACTGTCATTGTCCCTTCTGTCAGGTAGATATAGGGGGGCCTTATACTGTCATTGTCCCTTCTGTCAGGTAGATATAGGGGAGCCTTATACTGTCAATGTCCCTTCTATCGGATAGATGTAGGGGGCCCTTATACTGTCATTGTCCCTTCAATCAGGTCGATGTGGGGGGGCCTTATACTGTCATTGTCCCTTCTGTCAGGTAGATATAGGGGAGCCTTATACTGTCAATGTCCCTTCTATCGGATAGATGTAGGGGGGCTTTATACTGTCATTGTCCCTTCTATCAGGTTGATGTAGGGGGCCCTTATACTGTCATTGTCCCTTCTATAGGGTAGATGTGTCGGGGCTTTATACTGTCATTGTCCCTTCTATCAGGTCGATGTGGGGGGGCCTTATACTGTCATTGTCCCTTCTGTCAGGTAGATATAGGGGAGCCTTATACTGTCAATGTCCCTTCTATCGGATAGATGTAGGGGGGCTTTATACTGTCATTGTCCCTTCTATCAGGTTGATGTAGGGGGGCCTTATACTGTCATTGTCCCTTCTATTGGGTTGATGTGTAGGGGCCTTATACTGTCATTGTCCCTTCTATCAGGTCAATGTCGGGGGCCCCATATTGTCACAGGTATGAATTTTAACAATCAGTCAAGTGTAGGATTTGTGTGTTTCCCCAACCATCTGGATACCAGTTTCCTGTATTGTTTTGTAGCCCAGAAATTGGTACACAGAGGGTTGTAGAAACACAAAAATCCTACATTTTATGTTACAATTCTTACCCTTTAAAATGAATAAATACACATGTGCAGAAAATTAGAGAAAATAAAATACTTATAAAATCTATTCTGAGGTTTTTATGCTTTGTAGCCCCGAAGAAGGGGGTGATTTTGTACCCTGAAACACGTTGTCCGTTTTGTCTTTAAATTTTTTTTTTTCTTGCTGTGAATCCATTTTTATTATTACAAGATCTTGGACTCTTGGATGTTTAATGATTGCTCTCGTTAGATTATCTATACATGGCTTCTCAGTTCTGGGTTACCACTCTTGTTAAGGGGAGCTGGAACTTTTGTGTGCAGTGATCATTTTCCTGACCCATCGAAAACTAGCATACAGCGCCTTGTTTCCATTTTTCTTTGAACTATTGTGTACTGTTAGGGGGGTACAATTGGGGGAATCAATGGTGGAGAAGGATCTGAGGGGGTCAATGGTGGAGAAGGATCTGGGGGTTCTGGTAGATCACAAGCTTAATAATGGCAGCAATGCCAAGCTGCGGGATATAAAGCGAGCAAAATCCTCTCTTGTATTAGGAGAGGTATAGACTCCAGAGAGAGAGATATCATTTCCCCCGGTTCAAATCATTAGTAAGACCTCATCTGGAATATGCAGTTCAGTTTTGGGCTCCAATTCACAAAAAGAACATTGGGGAACTGGAGAAAGTACAGAGAAGGGCAACCAAACTGATACGAGGCATGGAGGAGATCAGCTATGAGGAAAGATTAGAGGAACTGAATGTATTCTCTACTGAGAAGAGGAGATTAAGGGGGGATATGATCTCCATGTATAATACATAAGGGGGGATATGATCTCCATGTATAATACATAAGGGGGGATATGATCACCATGTATAATACATAAGGGGGGGATATGATCTCCATGTATAATACATAAGGGGGGATATGATCTCCATGTATAATACATAAGGGGGATATGATCTCCATGTATAATACATAAGGGGGATATGATCACCATGTATAATACATAAGGGGGGATATGATCTCCATGTATAATACATAAGGGGGGATATGATCTCCATGTATAATACATAAGGGGGGATATGGTCTCCATGTATAATACATAAGGGGGGGATATGATCTCCATGTATAATACATAAGGGGGATATGATCTCCATGTATAATACATAAGGGGGGATATGATCTCCATGTATAATACATAAGGGGGGATATGGTCTCCATGTATAATACATAAGGGGGGGATATGATCTCCATGTATAATACATAAGGGGGGGATATGATCTCCATGTATAATACATAAGGGGGATATGATCTCCATGTATAATACATAAGGGGGGATATGATCTCCATGTATAATACATAAGGGGGGGATATGATCTCCATGTATAATACATAAGGGGGGATATGATCTCCATGTATAATACATAAGGGGGGATATGGTCTCCATGTATAATACATAAGGGGGGATATGATCTCCATGTATAATACATAAGGGGGATATGATCTCCATGTATAATACATAAGGGGGGATATGATCTCCATGTATAATACATAAGGGGGGATATGATCTCCATGTATAATACATAAGGGGGGATATGGTCTCCATGTATAATACATAAGGGGGGGATATGGTCTCCATGTATAATACATAAGGGGGGGATATGATCTCCATGTATAATACATAAGGGGGATATGATCTCCATGTATAATACATAAGGGGGGATATGATCTCCATGTATAATACATAAGGGGGATATGATCTCCATGTATAATACATAAGGGGGATATGATCTCCATGTATAATACATAAGGGGGGATATGATCTCCATGTATAATACATAAGGGGGATATGATCTCCATGTATAATACATAAGGGGGGGATATGATCTCCATGTATAATACATAAGGGGGGATATGATCTCCATGTATAATACATAAGGGGGGATATGATCTCCATGTATAATACATAAGGGGGGATATGATCTCCATGTATAATACATAAGGGGGATATGATCTCCATGTATAATACATAAGGGGGATATGATCTCCATGTATAATACATAAGGGGGGATATGATCTCCATGTATAATACATAAGGGGGGATATGATCTCCATGTATAATACATAAGGGGGATATGATCTCCATGTATAATACATAAGGGGGGATATGATCTCCATGTATAATACATAAGGGGGGATATGATCTCCATGTATAATACATAAGGGGGGATATGATCTCCATGTATAATACATAAGGGGGGATATGATCTCCATGTATAAATACATCAGTGGTTCATATAGTGAACTCGGTGTAGAGTTATTCCCCCTGAGGTCATCACAGAGGACAAGGGGGCGCTCTTTATATCTGGAGAAAAAGAAATTTAATCTCCAAACATGGAAAGATTTCTTCACAGTAAGAGTTGTGAAAATGTGGAATAGACTCCCTCAAGAGTTGGTTGTGGTCAGCTCAGTGGATTGCTGTAGGAAAGTCCTGGATTGTTTCTTGGATACAGAGAATATAACTGGATATAACATTTATAGGGAAGGTTGATCCAGGGAATATACGATTGCCTCTCGGGGGGATCAGGAAGGAATTTTTTCCCAGCAGGGGCAAATTGGATCGTGCTCTGCTGGTTTTTTTTGCCTTCCTCTGGATTAACTGTGGGTGCAGGATTATAACTTTTTTTTTCTTTCTTGTGGTTGAACTGGATGGACTTTTGTCTTTCTTCGGCCAGACTAACTGTGATATATTATGATATTGTTGGGTTTGCTGTGTTTTTTTCTGAGGGCTATAAATCCTGTTTAATGGCTGCTGTCATGGGGGTGCCTCATGTCCTAAGGACGGTGTGCAGCATATGGACACGGTCTAATGAGCCTTATGGGTCCATCTCTCCAGTCCATCTGCTTTGTACACAAAACCTCGGCAAACACATTTACTGGCCCGGCCGCACAAAGGAATATTGACAAATGCTTAGCAGCGGCTTTAGACCTCGGTGTCCCCGGCGCTGATAACTCATAATCTGATATTGTTTCCCAGGCCTGGCATTCAGCAAATCCCGGCTCTTAGAGAGGCACATGGAAACGCTGTTTGTTCAGTCCATGCAAATTCTTTGTGCAGGAAAAACATTTATACCGGCAATGAGTAATGAGCCTGCAGCTTGTGTCCATATGTCAGGCCGAGCCTTCAGGACGGAGAAGGAACACCTCCGCCACCTCCACGTGTCCGACACATGTCCCTCCTCACATGTACATGTGGAGCCAGATTCTCCGTCATATGTGGCGTGATCGAGCGCTGTGTGGAATGTCGCAGATTACTTCACATCTTATCCATATTTAATGGCAACGCCGCGGTTCACACTATGGGGTGGATTTACTAAAGGCAAATAGACTGGGCACTTTGCAAGTGCAGTTGCTCCAGATCTTAGTAAATGAGGAAAAGCTTCACTTTGCAAAGAATACCCAATCACGTGCAAGGAAAAAAGAAAAAAAAAACAGCTTTTTTCTTGCACATGATTGGATGATCGAAGTCAGCAGAGCTTCAGCTCATTTATTAACCCCCCCATGAGTTGTCAGTCCTCCTCTGGCTCGGGGACATGTACTCACACAGGTGCCATAATGGGAGCAGCGGCACTGTCTGTGCACAGACGGACTTGTAGATATCAATGGAACACGAGTCCATTGGCACATCTTCCAGCTCTCTAACTGAAAGCCCATACAGAGGGATATGGAGAGAGCGTGCAGGAGCCTGACATTGCACCTGTGATCCATGCATCGTGGGTATAATGCTTTGTAAGCTCCTGTGGAAAAAATAATAAATCTACTTTCTTTTTCCTGCAAGGTGAACTTGGGCTTTAATGAGTCTTATGATCTCTATGAATTATGTAGAATATTTACTGTACCTGGTATCATTTCTCCGGAAAGGGACTCATCGATGGGGCGCTACCCAGGGCCAGATCTAGCCTATCTGATCTGGGGGTGCAATAAAGAAAATTCAGGGTGCGTAATATCAACACTGTGTGTGAGTCACTGACAGTCTGTCACACTGTGTCACCACCTGGGAAACACTAGTATGTATTAGGCTGTCATTAAACTAGGGTGATTAAACAGAAAATGTACCCCCTTATATCAGGTGTCCCTACCGAAGTCCTCCTTTAAATCAGGAGTTCTCATCAGAGTCCCTCTTTGTATAAGTATACCCATCAGAGTGCCCCCTTACATCAGGGTCCCTATCAGAGTGCCTCCTTACATCAGGGTCCCTATCAGAGTGCCCCCTTACTTCAGGGTCCCTATCTGAGTGCCCCCTTACATCAGAGTCCCTATCTGAGTGCCCCCTTACATCAGGGTCCCTATCAAAGTTCCCCCTACATCAGGGTCCCTATCAGAGTGCCCCCTTACATCAAGGTCTCCATCAGAGTGCCCCCTTACAACAGGGTCCCTATCAGAGTGCCCCCTTACATCAGAGTCCCTATCTGAGTGCCCCCTTACATCAGGGTCTCAATCAGAGTGCCTCCTTACATCAGGGTCCTTATCAAAGTGCCCCCTACATCAGGGTCCCTATCAGAGTGCCCCCTTACATCAAGGTCTCCATCAGAGTGTCCCCTTACATCAGGGTCCCTATCAAGGTGCCCCCTTACATTAGGGTCCCTATCAAAGTGCCCCCTTACATCAGGGTCCCTATCAGAGTGCCCCCTTACATCAAGTGTCTCCATCAATGTCCCCCCTTACATTAACTGTTCCCATTAGAGTGCCCCTTACATATTATCAGTTACCCCATCAGAATGCCCCCTTTTATTATGTTTCCCCCTCAGAGTGCCCCTTACATCAGGTATTCCTAATCAAAGTGATCCCTTACATGGATTGTCCCAATCATTAACCGTCTTCATCAGCATGATCCCTTACATGGCTTGTCCCAATCATTAACCGTCTTCATCAGCATGATCCCTTACATGGATTGTCCCAATCATTAACCGTCTTCATCAGCATGATCCCTTACATGGATTCTCCCAATCATTAACCGTCTTCATCAGCATGATCCCTTACATGGATTGTCCCAATCATTAACCGTCTTCATCAGCATGATCCCTTACATGGATTGTCCCAATCATTAACCGTCTTCATCAGCATGATCCCTTACATCAATTGCCCCCATAAGGCTGGCTCATGAATGAGTAGATGCACTCTCAGAGACCTGGGCGGGGGGGGCTCAACTAAAATCTTGGGGGGGGGGGGGAATAGCCCACCCCAACACCCCCCTAGATCCGGGCCTGGTGCTACCTGTGCTCTAGAGAAGAGAGTGGCAATCTGTGGCCTTCCAGCTGTTCTCTCTGCATATAATTATCATAGTATCAATACCTGACATTCCAGATCTCCTAATCTCACATCGCTCTCCTATGATGTAATAAACGGGTCACTCCTCAGAAAAAAAACTATAACCTACATTCCAGCGCGGTGTCATTCATGCGTTCACATCTTGGAATGTGCCGGGTCATCATAGCATTTCAATACATACACTGCACACATTGCACTGTCCCCCCCGCGGCCTCGCTCATAGGTTTGTACAATGGAGCAATGGATTGTGAATTACCATTAGATTCCAGGAGCATACAACTGTGAGGCACAAGGCGTTCCCAGATATCGAGGTTCCTGGGACTCCATCAGTGAACTCATGGCTGATTGCTCTTGTGAAAGGCCGGCAATCAAGCTGTGTACACAGAATCCATTCTCCAGGGTTAGAGTTTAGTATGATTTAATCTACCAACACAGGTATGGGGCTTCTGTTCACTGAACCATATCATAGATTGTTCCTACAGGTCTTTAGAAATTGTTACTGAAGATTTAGCATGACAAGAAAGAAAAAAAAAAAAATATATATATATATATACTGTATACACAGTGAGTAACAGAAGTATTTGAACACCCTGCGATTTTGCAAGTTCTCCCACTTAGAAATCATGGAGGGGTCTGACATTCACATTGTAGGTGTCATTCCCACTCTGAGAGACAGAATAAAAAAAAAATTCAGGAAATCACATTGTATGATTTGTAAAGAATGTATTTGTCTCGCACTGCTGAACAGAAGTATTTTAACACCTAAGAAACAGCAAGAATTCTGGCTCTCAAAGACCTGTTACTGCGCCTTTAAAAAGTCCACCTCTACTCCACTCATTAATCTTACTTAGTGGCACCTGTCTGAGCTCTTTAAAGACACCTGTCCACCCCACAGTCAGTCAGACGCCAACTACTACCATGGGCAAGACCAAAGAGCTGTCAAAAGACACCAGAGACAAAATTGTGGGCCTCCACAAGGCTGGCAAGGGCTACGGGGCAATTGCCAAGCAGCTTGGTGACAATAGATCAACGGTTGGAGCAATTGTTAGAAAATGGAAGAGGCTAAAGACGACTGTCAGTCTCCCTCGGACTGGGGCTCCATGCAAGATGTCACCTCATGGGGTATCACTGATGATAAGAAAGGTGAGGAATCAGCCCAGAACTACAAGGGAGGAGCTGGTCAATGACATGAAGAGAGCTGGGACCACAGTTTCAAAGGTCACTGTTGGTAGAACACTACGCCGTCATGGTTTCAAATCATGCATTGCACGGAAGGTTCTTCTGCTCAAGTCATCACATGTCCAGGCCCGTCTGAAGTTTGCCAATGACCATCTGGATGATCCAGAGGAGGCATGGGAGAAAGTCATGTGGTCAGAGGAGACCAAAGTAGAACTTTTTGGTCTGAACTTCACTCGTCGTGTTTGGAGGAAAAAGAAGGATGAGTTGCATCCCAAGAACACCATCCCTACTGTGAAGCATGGGGGTGGTAACATCATGCTTTGGGGGTGCTTTTCTGCGAAGGGGACAGGACGACTGCACTGTATTAAGGAGAGGATGAATGGGGCCATTTATTGTGAGATTTTCAGCAACAACCTCCTTCCCTCAGTCAGAGCATTGAAGATGGGTCGTGGCTGGGTCTTCCAACATGACAACGACCCGAAGCACACAGCCAGGAGAACCAAGGAGTGGCTCCGTAAGAAGCATATCAAGGTTCTGGAGTGGCCTAGCCAGTCTCCACACCTAAATCCAATAGAACATCTTTGGAGGGAGCTGAAACTCCGTGTTGCTCAGCGACAGCCCCGAAAACTGACAGATCTAGAGGAGATCTGTGTGGAGGAGTCGGCCAAAATCCCTGTTGCAGTGCAAACCTGGCCAAGGACTACAGGAAACGTCTGACCTCTGTAATTGCAAACAAAGGCTTCTGTACCAAATATTAACACGGATCTTCTCAGGGGTTCAAATACTTCTGTTCAGCAGTGCAAGACAAATAAATTCTTTACAAATCATACAATGTGATTTCCTGAATGTTTTTTTTTAATTCTGTCTCTCAGAGTGGGAATGTCCCTACGATGTGAATGTCAGACCCCTCCATGATTTCTAAGTGGGAGAACTTGCAAAATTGCAGGGGGTTCAAATACTTCTGTTCCTCACTGTATACTGTATATATATATATATACTATATTGCCATAAAGTATTGGGTCCCCCTCCAATCATTGGATTCAGATGTTCCAATCACCTCCATGACCACAGTTGTATAAAATCAAGCCCCTAGGCATGCAGACTGCTTCTACAAACATCTGTGAAAGAATGGGCAGAGGCATGATTAGACTTGTAGTACTTTGACAGCTGAGATGTTTCTACACCTTGATAATCCAGCTGTGTTAAATTAATTTGATTGGACATGATATGGAAAGGCACACACCTTTCTATAAAAGACCTCCCAGCTGACAATGCATACTGTATCAGAGTAAAAGCCATGAGGTCAAAAGAACAGCCTGTGGAGCTCAGATACAGGATTATTGCAAGGAGCTGATCTGAAGAAGGCTACAAAAAAGGCTGTTGCACTGAAGGTTATCAAGAGCACAGAGACCTCCATAATTCTCAAATGGAAGAAGTTTGTTCGAACAACGACTCTTCCAAGAGCTGGTCACCCGGCCAAACTGAGCAATCGGGGAAGAAGGGCCTTAGTAAGGGAGATGGCCAGGAATCTGATGGTCACTCTGACTGAGCTCCAGAGATCCTGTGTGGAGATGGGACAAAGTCCCAGAAGGACAACCATCACTGCAGCCCTCCGCCGATCTGGGCTTTGTGACAGAGCGGCTAGAGGGAAGCCTTTCCTCAATGCAAAACACATAAAGGCCTGCTTAGAGTGTGCTAAAGCTTTTTCCTTGCTAAAGAACCTTCTTTTATCCCGTTATTATGGGTAAATTTCTGCTTTAAGTAAATAAATAAAGTAAATAAAGTGCACAAGATGAAAACCACAGGCAGTGATAAAAGTGATAAGTGAATGTCCAAAATTATTGAACGTGAGGATCATAGGATCTCCAAGAAGTGGTCAATCAATATCCGGAGTGGTAGATGGGGTGACCAGTATGAAGTAAATTGCGCACTTACCAGAAGCGCGACTTAATCACGCAGTATAGATAAGCTATATCATCAGTGCAGTCATGGCATCCACTCTGGAAATGGTCAGATTCTTGCTCCCTTCAGGGTCTTCCAAAATGGTATCAGCAACATCAGGTCTCCTTTATGGTTGGCTCTGCGAATGGTGAGGCCCACAAGAGCCCAAAAAAGGATGCCACAATAGTGTAATACTGTTTACCAGAGGAAAGTTTATTCCAAAAAAGGGGGGGTACAGTGACAAAAGATTCAGAAGACTGACCATGAATCCAAAAGATGGCCGCCAGCGGCGGCGTGATGTCAGGGTGCTGTAGCTCCTCCCTTACGCGTTTTGTGCAATGGCACTTAGTCATAGGGGGTATGCTTAGAACAATACTAATAGAAGTCTATTATGGTGCTTCCTAACCGCACCTGCATTGGTTGTGGGATGCTTGTTAAGAATTAGCTGTGCTTTGTTTTTTGAGGCATTGGTGGCATGAAATATTCCAGGAAACACTGGGAAACCAAAAAGACAGCAGAAAAGAGGTCATCAGCGGTCAGTTCTGGTTCATGTGTATATAAACCGGGAGTGTCTGCTGCAGACATCGCATGTAATGTGCAGCCTCAGGGAGCAATACAGAAGCCAGGTAGGCAGAACATGAGCGGGGGCTGGAGCAGGAAACTGAGTGGAGAATTAACAGAACCGAAAGCTAAGCAGAGGATCAACAGAGTGCGGACCGGAGCAGGAAACTAAGCAGAGGAACAAAAGAGCCGAAAGCTGAGCAAAAGATCAACGGAGTGGGGACCAGGGTGGGAAAATAAGCGGAGGACCAACAGCCAAAAGCTGAGCAAAGGATCAACAGAGTGGGGTCCAGGGTGGGACACTAAGTGGAACACCAACAGAGCCGAAAGCTGAGCGAAAGATCAACGGAGTGCGTACCAGGGCGGGAAACTAAGCGGAGAGCCAACAGAGCCGAAAGCTGAGCAAAAGATCAATGGAGTGGGGACCAGGGTGGGAAACTGAGCGGAGCACCAATAGAGCTGAAAGCTGAGCAAAGGATCAACAGAGTGGGGACCGGAATGGGAAAATAATTGGAGGACCAACAGAGCTGAAAGCTGGGCGAAGGATCAACAGAGTGGGGACTGGAGCAGGAAACTAAGTGGAGAACCAACAGAGCTGAAAGCTGGGCAAAGGATCAACAGAGTGGGGGCTGAAGCAGGAAACTAAGTGGAGAACCAACAGAGCTGAAAGCTGGGTGAAGGATCATCAGAGTGGGGACTAGGGCAGGAAACTAAGCGGAGCACCAACAGAGCCGAAAGCTGAGAAAAGGATCAACAGAGTGGGGACTAGAGCAGAAAACTAAGTAGAGCACCAACAGAGCCGAACGTTGAGCAAAGGATCAACAGTGTGGGGACTGGAGTGACAGAGTGGAGCTGGTAGGAGCTGGTAGGATCAATGGTTGCGGGGTCACCGCTCTCTATATATAGTAATCGGTGTCAACATGCCATTGACAGCCCAGGCAGGCTGATAGCAGATCTTTATAACATCGCTGTGCCTCCAATTAGGCCATAATTGCTCCATAATTAGCTGCTTTCTCTTCTAGTGAAATCTCTGACTTTAAGCCTACTTTGGCAGATCTGAAGCAAATTACCTTGACATGTAAATATTATTTCATATCTCTCGTTCCACCCAGGTGACACAGAAAACATCACATCAACCTAGGAAGTAAAATGAGATCAAGGGCCATAAATGTGCTGATAGAGCTGTATGGGGACTGTTTATAGGGAGCTTTTATCAAATGAGTAGCACTACCCCCTTAGGAGTCGCTGAGTTTTTTGGGTCCCCCTATAGTCCTGCGCAGCCAGGCAACACACATTTTCTTCCGCACTTGCACACTGGAGACAGTAAACAGTCCTTAAGATTGGTTTCTGGATTGGATTGGATGGGGTTTAGGGGTGTATGGAATGCCCAAGGAAACTGCAAACTCGAGGACAAACTCCACAGAAACTATGTACAAGTCCATATGCAAAAAAGGTTTCTTTTCGGAAGAGCTCTCCAGCCTTTCTGGTGTACCACCTCAGACCCCAGGTGAATTCTACTCTTCTTCCAGCTGCCTGAGGGAATCCCTGGGTAAGGGGACCCAAAAACTGCCACTTTAGCAAAGCAGCCCCAGCTGTGGAGCTAGTTGAGTTGGCCACCTGACTACATTCTCCCCGTATCTGGCCCAGGGAGTGTAGGATTACTCGCTCAGTCCTCTCCTGTGAGCTTGATGGGTTGGTGGCTGCCTTCAGGTCTTAGACTGGGTTGGCTCCTTCCTTGCTCCACAGGTGGTCCTCTCCTAGGGGACAGTGAGGCTGAGAGATTCTCCTTTCCAGCTCCTGCCTGCAGGTAGGCTCTTCTCCTTGGCCTCCTCCCAAGCTCCACACTCCAGCCTTCTCACTCCATCTCCCACCCGTCACTGACTACTTCTTGATCAGGCTCTCTCCTACTTAAGGGCTGCTCTGACCCCATGCCAACCCTCCTGCCTAGGAATTGGCCAGTGTCCCTTGGGTATGCAGATCAGCCCCTCCTCACCCTCACCCACTGCCTTCTAGAAACCTCTCAAGATTCTAGAGCAGGGGGAGGTATCAGAGAACTGACCTGCAGAGCCCTTAGCCCTGACCTAAGTTACCTGGCTGACTCATACCAGGTTGACTCATCCCAAGCTGACTCATCCCACTGCTCAGCCTATATCTAAAAACCTATAAAGCTCCTCCTGGCTAACTAGAGGGGCGATATTGAAATAAAAGATTTTAATGTCCAAGTAAAGCAATAAAAATACATTTATTAGGGGTGTAAATTATCAGTGAGATTTGAGGTGAAAAGAGCAGGATAATCTTTATAAATTGGCATGGCTCCACCCACTGTCCTAAAAGAATAATTCTCTTTTCTTAGTCATATTTTCAGGGACACAGGAATATTCAGGTCCATAGGGTTATGCAGCTGCCTTCAGGAGATTGGACACTGGCGAACAGAGCCCGGTATAACTCCCCCCATTCCCAGCATGCTTCAGTTTTTTGCTAATGTCCTCGAATAGTGGTCTCCAAACTGTGGCCTGAGGGCCAGATGTGGCTCTTTGTTCGTTTTTATCTGGCCGTTGAATCACCATTTCATCTACAGATGCCCACCATGGGGCTTGATCCCCCCCCCCCCCACACTCACATCAGTAAAGGGGCAAAATTCCTCCCAATGACACCAATGATAAGGCACAATTCCTCCTAGTGACACCAAGCATTGGGCCCAATGACACTAATGATGGGGGCACAATTCCTTCCAATGACACCATCGATGGGGCACAATTCCTCCCAATGATGCCAATGATAGGGTACAATTCCTCCCACTGACACCAAAGATGTGGCATTGTTTTTTTTCCCACTGACATCAAGACCTTTTCTACTCCTAATGGCAACAGCCTAGCCCATCCTCCCTAAAATCTGAACGACAGCCTCTTGTTTAGAAATTGTGGAGACCCTTGTCCTAAAAGAATGAACAAGAGCTTTCCATCCCTAGTAATATTCTGTGAGATAAATCATGTCTTTTCTCCGATATAGTCTGGATCAACACTTGGTCCTGAGTAGCACCAAGGGTCAAATCTTGTTCCTAGTGAGGACCGCTTTCCTCTCACTCCTTAGGAAAAACCTTTGAGAAGGGTGTCACTGACATTGTTTCCCCTGTATATTCACCAGTGACTCAATGGGATCTCAACCTGGTTCTGTCGGTTCTTCAGAAACTACTTTTTGAACCAGTCTGGAATATTCTCCTGCCTACTCCACATAGACAAGGTTGTGTTGAGGCCTAAATCATCTTTTCTTCCAAAGGTTGCCTCTTTCTTTTCCTTAACCATGACTGAGGGGCATGCAGAATATCGAGGCTAATCACTTACTAGCCACCTAAATGTCAGGGCAGGGGCCGAGGAACGGACAGGCAGGCCTAACAATGTAACGCACTGGCTGACGACAACCACCACCCACAGACCGAAGTCCCTCAGGGCGCGGAGTCTAAGTCCCAGGCTGCCCTTCACCAGGGCCCCTGATGGTGGGGATGGACTTGACGCAGCCAGGAACCAGGTCGCGGCCTCCGAGACACCCCAGCTGCGGTAATGGCCGCCGCCAATGGCGTGTAGCTGGTGGAAGAGACAAAAGAGTAGCCAGACAGGCCGGGTCAACAACAACAGGACAAAACAGTACAGGACAGCAGACGAGAATCACAGGTCACGAGCTGGGTTAAGCAACAGAGGGTCAGATCAAAGGAGAATACAAAGAATAGTCGAGTACAAGCCGAATCAGATACCAGGAGAGTCACGAGAGTCAGAACAGAGTAATAGCAACACCAAGACACAAGACACAAGTGCAAAGAGCATGTGCGGACCACAGGCTTATATGTCATCAGCCACACCCCTCTGGGGGATGGACCTCAGAGACCAGAAGGCATAAAAGGATTCCCACCATGCACAGCAGAAATCCAAGATGGACGCCAGCACATGGAGTAACGTAACCTCAGGGAAAAGGTAGGACCTTGACACTAATAAAGACAATCACCCCTCAACCTTCCCCCACCTGAAATAACCTCACAACTCTCCTTCTATGGTGTCAAATGGCCATAGCAGCCCATTTATTTAACATAACAACTATTACAGAACAATGCATCAAGTACAATCAATGTATTAACTGAACAGTAGTGATCCCAACCGGGTCCAAGGTCTTCGAAGGCACTGATAATCACATCAAATAACCTGGCTGTATCTGCCACCCAATGAGAAGGCCCCCAGCTGCTACTACACTGCCTCGAGGACAATGCTACAGCTACATAGTCCCAGATACAGTCCATTAACTCTAACATTACTAACGTAACCTTATAATTGGGAAGGGACACCCATATCTACAATGGGCCCAACCCATAATCTTCAAAAATGTGACTCCATCGCCGCCTTCAAAGACCCAGCGACCCCTGACAATTGTCATGACAAAACACAAGGACAATGACCCCAATACATAAAATCCAAATAAAAGAAAGAAAAACAAAAAGAGCCCAAAACAGGCAAGACAAACACAACGAACAGAACCAGGAACATCAAACAAAAAAAACACCAACTAATTAGGTCCAGGGAGGGAGGGCGGGAGAAACCTCACCAGTGCTGCCACAAGCACCGACTGACCCCCGACAAGTCCAGCCCCCTCTCCTCATCCTGGAGAACCTCCCTCTTCACTCAAACCTCCAATCAAGTAAGCCACCACCCCTTACTAATGAATATACTCCCACCCTATTAGAATCTCCGCCTCATCTGCAAGCCCCAGTCATGCTGGCCCTCTGCTAAGCTTTGCTCAGTTCCAGCCCATGTACTGGACATTGTTCTCCCATGTCGCTCAATGCCATCCCAAGGAGATTTCTGTCAACTGTCTGGATGTGGTATACGCTGTTAGAGTCTACATCTCTGTAACGGTCAGGGGTCAGGCTCGGAGAACGGTAACTATAGCAGTACAGAGGCTCCCACCAAACAGCAGGATAAGTACACAAGAAGGTCCCCTGGTGGATGATGAGGGCTCACCTGAGGTACGAGGTCTAAGTATTAACTGGTCTTCACAAGAGCTCCTGATGGTGGAGATGGATTTTGCTGTACCAGATCGTGGTCCTCAGTATCACCCCAGCAGGAGGTGAGCAAGTTGGGTCCAGTAGCAGATATAGCAAGTAGGGATCATGCAGAAGCATAGTCAGTAAACAAGCCAAAGGTCGGTAACAAATGGTTGCAGGTTGGGATCAAGCAGAAGCGTAGTCAGTGAACAAGCCAAAGGTCAACAAGTGGTAGCAGAGATATGGAATATTCTCCTGCCTACTCCACATAGACAAGGTTGTGTTGAGCAGCAAGAAATACAAAGTGAGATATTGGCTGAAGAGGGCACAATATTCAGGAAGTGCAAAGGCATGGCTAAACCAGGAGCAAGGCTTCAAACTTCAAAAGAAACAAGGTTCAAAGCAAGATTTTTCCAGGTGGCTCAGCAAGAAGTGACATCAGCAGAGGTTGCAGGTTCAGACCCAGATCCTGACACCGACTCTCTACTTGCTATTCTTGAGGAGGACAACCTTCCTCTAAATATCTTCAGTTTGATTCAGAAGCTTATTGTTCTAGCCTAAGAACAAGGTCCAGCCTTTACCATTCTTTCAGGAAACTCTCCACCAGACCACTTAATGTTTCCCATCATTGGTGTCAGTGGGAGGAATAGTGCCCATTCATTGGTGTCAGGGGGAGGAATAGTGCCTCATCATTGATGCCACTTGGAGAAATAGTGCTCCTATCATTGGTGTCAGTGGGAGGAATAGGGCCTCATCATTGGTGTCAGTTGGAGGAATAGTGCCCCGTTATTAGTGTCAGTGGGAGGAATAGGGCCTCATCATTGGTGTCAGTGGGAGGAATAGTGCCCCATCATTGATGTCTGTGGGAGGAATAGTGCCCCATCATTGGTGTCAGTGGGAGGAATAGTGCCCCATCATTGATGTCTGTGGGAGTAATAGTGCCCCATCATTGGTGTCAGTGGGAGGAATAGTGCCCCATCATTGGTGTCAGTGGGAGTAAACAATGCCCCATTGTTAATAGGGGAGAAATAGTGCCCCATCATTGGTGTCTGTGGGAGGCATAGTCCCCCATGATTGGTGTCAGTGGAGGAATAGTGCCCCATCATTGATGTCATTTGGAGAAATAGTGCCCCATCATTGATGTCAGTGGGAGAAATAGTGCCCCATCATTGGTGTCAGTGGGAGGAATAGTGCCCCATCATTGATGTCATTTGGAGAAATTGTGCCCCGTCATTGGTGTTAGTGGTAGGAATAGTGCCCCATTATTGATGTCTGTGGAATGAATAGTGCCCCATCATTGGTGTCAATGGGAGGAATAGTGCCCCAGCATTGATGTCATTTGGAGAAATAGTGCCCCATCATTGGTGTCAGTGGGAGGAATAGTGCCCCATCATTGGTGTCAGTGGGAGGAATAGTGCCCCATCATTGGTGTCAGTGGGAGGAATAGTGCCCCATCATTGGTATCAATGAGAGTAATAGTGTCCCATCGTTAGTGTCAGTGAGAGGACAAGTGCCCCATGGTCGATGTCAGTGGCAGGACTATGCCCCACTGTTACTGGCAGTGGGGGTAATAATACCCCAAGGGTCGGATAAAAGCAAGCAAAGGGCCACATCTGGACCACAGTTTGGAGACCACTGCCATAGACCAGGGGTGGATCTAGGGGGTGCTGGGGTGGGCTGTGCCCGCCCCTCAGATTTTACTTGTGCCCTTCCAGATCTCTGAGAGTGCATCCACTGATCCATGTCTGAGCCAGTCTGATGCAGACATTTGATGTAAGGGGGCACTCTGATGGGGGCAATCAATTTAAGGGGACACTCTGATGAGGACAATTCATGTAAGGAGGGGCTCTATTAAAAACACTGATGTAAGGGGCGCTCTGATGGGGCACCTGATGTAAGGGGGCTCTCTGATGGGGACACCTGATGTAAGGGGGAACTCTGATGGGGATACCTGATGTAAGGGGGTACTCTGTTGGGGACACTCTGATGTAAGGGGGAACTCTGATGGGGATACCTGATGTAAGGGGAACTCTGATGAGGACACCTGATGTAAGGGGAAACTTTGATTGGGACACCTAATGTAGGGTTCACTCTGAAAGAGACACTGATGTAAGGGAGCTCTCTGATGGGGACACCTGATGTAAGGGGGCGCTCTGATGGAGACACTGATGTAAGGGGGCACTTTGATGGGGAAACCTGATGTAAGGGGGCACTCTGCTGGGGACACTTGATGTAATGGGGTACTCTGATGGAGAAACTGATGTAAGGGGGCACTCTGATGGGGACACCTGTTGTAAGGGGGCACTCTGATGTGGACACCTGATGTAAAGGGACGCTCCAATGAGGAAAATCAATGTAAACAGGGGCTTAATTAAAGACACTGATGTAAGGGTGCACTCTGGTAGGGACTCCTGATGTAAGGGGGTACTCTGAAGTGGATCCTGATGTAAGGGGGCACTCTGATGGGGACACCTGATGTAAGGGGGCGCTCTGATGGAGACACTGATGTAAAGGGGCACTCTGATGGGGACACCTGTTGTAAAGGGGCACTCTGATGGGGACACCTGATGTAATGGGGTACTCTGATGGAGAAACTGATGTAAGGGGGCACTCTGATGGGGACACCTGTTGTAAGGGGGCACTCTGATGTGGACACCTGATGTAAAGGGACGCTCCAATGAGGAAAATCAATGTAAACAGGGGCTTAATTAAAGACACTGATGTAAGGGTGCACTCTGGTAGGGACTCCTGATGTAAGGGGGTACTCTGAAGTGGATCCTGATGTAAGGGGGCACTCTGATGGGGACACCTGATGTAAGGGGGCGCTCTGATGGAGACACTGATGTAAGGGGGTGCTCTGATGGAGACACTGATGTAAGGGGGCACTCTGATGGGGACACCTGATGTAATGGGGCACTCTGATGGAGAAACTGATGTAAGGGGGCACTCTGATGGGGACACCTGTTGTAAGGGGGCACTCTGATGGGGACACCTGATGTAAAGGGACACTCCAATGAGGAAAATCAATGTAAACAGGGGCTTAATTGAAGACACTGATGTAAGGGTGCACTCTGGTAGGGACACTTGATGTAAGGGGGCACTCTGATGGGGATACCTGATGTTTTTAATGGGGAACTCCAATGAGGAATATCAATGTAAACAGGGGCTTAATTAAAGACAATGATGTAAGGGGGTACTCTTAAGTGGATCCTGATGTAAGGGGGCACTCTGATGGGGACACCTGATGTAAGGGGGTACTCTGATGGAGACACCTGATGTAAGGGGGCACTCTGATGGGGACACCTGATGTAAGGGGGCACTCTGATGGGGACACCTGATGTAAGGGGGCACTCTGATGGGGACACCTGATGTAAGGGGGTACTCTGACGTGGATCCTGATGTAAGGGAACAGTCTAATGTGAGGGGGCACCTTGATGGGAACCTGATGTAAAGGGGGACTCTGACAGGACATATGATATAGGGAGGCACAGGTTTTGTCTAATCACCCGAATCTAATGACAGTCTATTACATAATAGTTTTTCCCAGGTAATGGCACTAAATGACAGACTGTCAGTGACTCACACACAGTGTTGACATTACACCTCCGATATTTTTTTTTCACTGCACCCCCAGATCAGATAGGCTACATCCAGCCCTGGCATAGACTGTCAGAAGTGACTCACACAGATAGCAGAGGAATGACACAGCAGACATAAATCACACTCAGTGCTTTGGATCAAGGAAAGTACACACTATAAAGAATGCGCTTTGTTCATTTTTCATTTCAGAGATTTACAACCACTTTAACTTAACAAAGCCCCGTTTACTATGAGTCACCCGGTTGTGTGCGGAGAACTTTACAAGGAAATAGAAATTTCCTATTTATACGAAGTGAGTACAGCTGCATGGAACACGGTGAAAGATCAACTCTTCTCTGCCTATGTATCTGTTTTATCAATGACAAGAACTATTATTGTGATTGGTTTTCATTTCGTAACGTTCCATGCAGGGCGGACTGACAACTTATGGGGCCCCCGGGCAATAGGGGATCATGGGGCCCCTGTGTCCTTGCCCAAACTCAAAAAAGCCTATGAAAAAGATACCAGGGGCATCTCATGGGGCCCCTTACTGACCCCGGGCCCTCGGGCAGTGCCTGAGTTTCCAAATGGTCAGTCCGCCCCTGCTTCTGGAACATAGGAGGTTGGGTAAAGCAAATGTGGAGCCTGAATATTTGATGTGCTTTAGTCATTCCCTGGGGAGGTGGGCCCAGTAGGTGACAGGAGAGCACATAAATAGTTTGAGGCTTGGCGAAGCCTACTGGAGGAATTCCCAGCCTGAGGGGTTCTGCCCCTCTGAGCATACTGCTGGAACATGCTTATTGTTCACTGTCCCAGCTGTGCCAAAATTTGGGGGGGGGGGGGGTTACTTCTAAAAGCCTTCTCTGAAGCTAATCAAGGAAATTTCACCTGAGGATCTGGTCTGGAAGACTCACTGAAGAGCGCCCAGTGGAAGTTAGAAGGGGTCTGACTGTCCTGTGGTATCATGGGGCCCTGACCCCGGGCCCTCGGGCAGTGCCCAAGTTTCCAAATGGTCAGTCCGCCCCTGGTTCCATGAAAACCTCCAACAACCCAATATGAAGACCAGAGAGGACCTTCCATAGTACCAATGTTCTTCTCGTGCCATTTGGATTCTTCCTGTCTCACAGGGATGATTTTCTACCAACTTACAGCTGGCTTCCGGCTACAGAAATACCCGAAAGGATCGAATCACCTCTAACATATAAATACAATAAATTGTTGAGATTTGTTGCCTTCAGTCAAAAGTTGGTTGAAAGAACACATCGTGCCAGTTACACGTTGGGCCCAGTACTGCGTGGACCTTGAAGAAGGGGACATACCCCGAAAGTTCATCCTCAAAATTGTATGTGAGTGCAAATAAAAAAAGTATCACGGACAGTACTCAATTGTTTCTGTCACATTGGACCCAGAAATTATCGGCAATACGTCAATAAAATGGCCCAGGATGCTACATTTATACTATATCCCCAAATAGACAATGAACTGCCACACATGTTCCTTTGGAACGCTACAAGAAACGGAGCTTTCTCTATTTTTGACATTTCTCATTTATTTATTTATTTCAGGTACTTATATAGCGCTGTCAATTTACGCCGCGCTTTACATATATATTGTACATTCACATCAGTCTCCGCCCCCGAGGAGCGTACAATCTAATGTCCCTAACTCACATTCATACATACACATACTAGGGACAATTTAGACAGGAGACAATTCACCTACCAGCATGTCTTTGGAGCAGGGGCGGACTGACCATTTGAGCACTCGGGCACTGCCCGAGGGCCCGAGGTCAGTAGAGGGCCCCATGAGATGCCCCTGGTACCTTTCATTGGCTTTTTCATAGGATTTTTTGGGTGTGGGCAAGGACACAGGGGCCCCATGATCCCCTATTGCCTGGGGGCCCCATGAGTTGTCAGTCCACCCCTGCTTTGGAGTGACATTTCTCATGAATGTCACAATTTGTTTACCATATCAGGGGCGTCCCTAGGGTTGGTGTCACCCGGTGCGCTTACACTTGGTGTCACCCCTCCTACGATCCCCACGGGATGGATCGGATCTGCGGATTGAGCATAATGGATCGGAGTCCGATCCCTTATGCTCCCCAATCCACAGATCCGATCCATCTTGCGGGGATCGTCGGCTTTGCAACCTATACGAGGTTAACTGATCTCTCGATGAGCTCCATGAAAAGGAACGTTTTAAAGCAAGCCGAAGATCCCCGTAAGATGGATCGGATCTGCGGATTGGGGAACATAATGGATCGGACTCCGATCCATTATGCTCAATCAGCAGATCCGATCCATCCTGCGGGGATTGTCGGCTTGCTTTAAAACGTTTCTTTTCATGGAGCTCGTAGAGAGGGCCCAGTGTCACCCCGTGCGATAGGTGTCACCCGGTGCGCTGCGCACTCCCCGCACCTGCCTAGGGATGCCACTGTACCATATAATTATGAAGGTTGCCATTTTCTCAGGTTTTGCACACATGTTAACTGCTTCCCTGCTGCCCTATAGCAGAACTACTGCTGCAGGGCTGCTCAAAATCACGTATATATACGTGATTTCACATTTCCAGGTAGGAAGCGTGCATGGCGCACTACCTGCACCGCCATTGGCGGCTACAGATGCCGATCACCGGGTCCTGGCCAGAGATTCCCCACCGGCACCCGGGGATCTCCGTGGAACAGTGACAGGGGAGAGATCTGTGTGTAACAACAAAGGTCTCTCTCTTGCCAGCAAGGACATGCTGCTTTGTATCTCTCTGCACAGCATGTCTCCCGAGTAAAACACTCCCAGCACACAGTTAACCCTTTGATCACCCCTCATGTTAACCCTTTCCTGCCCAGTGCCATTAGTACAGTGTCAGTGCTTTTTATTAGCGCTGATCACTGTATTGGTGTCATTGGGAAGTCAGTGACACCAAGTCAGTTCCCCCCCCCAGTGTCAGAATGCCTGCTTCAGTCCCGCTATAAGTCGCTGATCGCCGCCATTACTGGTATAAAAAAAAATCCAATATATACCGCCATTTGTAGACGCTATAACTTTCACGTAAACCAATTAATTTACACATATTGGGATTTTTGTTTAGCAAAGACGCGGAGCAGAATCCATTTTGGCCTAAATTTATGACGAAATTTGAATTTTTAAATTTTGTTTTTTACTGGATATGTTTTATACAAAAAAGTTAAAAATCTAGTTTTTTTTTTTTTTTAATTGGTGGTCTTTTTTGGTTTATAGCACAAAAAATAAACAACGCAGAGGTGATCAAATACCACCAGAAGAAAGCTCTATTTATGGGGAAAAAGGACATAAATTTCATTCAGTTGCAGCAAAGCACGACCGTGCAATTGTCAGTTAAAGTAACGCAGCGCCGTATCGAAAAAAATGGCCTGGTCAGGAAGGGGGGGGGGGATCCTTAGCAGGACGAGGGGTTAAAATGCACATTTTAGACCTGGAAATTAGTAAAAATCCCCCCAAACAGTATATATATTTTCTAAAAGCCGAGACCCTGGAGATTAAAATGGCCGCAGTTCAAATTTTTTTAAGTCACACTATCTATCTATCCATGCAGTCGTATCCGACCCTTGGCGATTGAACGGACTGTCACTCGGAAGCGACTTCTTCCACGAATTCTCTTAGCAATTATTTTTACAGGGTAGGTTGCCAGGTCTTTCCCCAACCCCCACCATGCAGGAGATCCCACATGGCCAGGGATGAAACTAGGACAATTTAGACAGGAGCCAATTAACCTACCAGCATGTCTTTGGAGTGTGCGAGGAAACCGGAGTACCTGGAGGAAACCCAAGCAAACACAGGGAGAACATGCAAACTCCATGCAGGAGGCGCCATGGTTGGAAATCGAACCCATGACCCATTTACTGCACGGCAGACGTGCTAACCACTAAGCCACTGTGCTGCCCAACACAATATTAGGGCGCATATTTATCGAATGTCTGTTTTCAGCTAGAAAAAAAAAATACACTAAATTTAATTTTAGGGCACACAGACATAATGGGGATGATTTACTAAAACTGAAGAATGCAGAATCTGGTGCAACTGTGCATGACAGCCAATCAGCTTCTAACTTCAGCTTGTTTTGTTAAGCTTCGGCAAAAAAAAACCTGGAAGCTGATTGGTTTCTATGCAGAGCTGCAGATTTTTCCTTCTCCGGTTTTAATAAATCAACCCCAATATATTCCGCTCTGTGAGGACGTCAAGTGACGAAATGCGTAGGGTAGAGCCTTGAAGTGACGTCACCACGCCCAGTCAGCGGACACCGAAGCGGGCTTTTTTGAATTTGTGCTGTATACGCTGTTCAAGCTAATGTCGGCTTTGACATTATGGAATGTGAATGTAATTTATGAACTGTTTTCTATGAATAAAATTGCCGTATGATTTTACACTATCAGTTCCCTCTCTCTTCCTTTATGAGTGTGTTTGATGTCAAGAAGATATTATTGTGCATTGAATCACCTCCCAATTGCCGGCCATCAATCTGCAGATCATTGCTCCCAGAGCGAAAGTGGGTGTGCTGGTTTATAACTTGACCAGCATGTTGCTCTGGTGAGTTTTTTTAATTCATCTGCTGGTGGATTTTTCACGGTTTTGTGTTTATTTCAAGAATTAATCATTTGGAGCGCTGAAGTTTAAGACAACAATTTTTTTTTTCCTCTTTATTAATTTGCACATTGGAATTTGATTGATGCAAAAAGTTTTTTTCCACATATTTTTTTTTATATCTAAGGACACTGCTATTGGACATATTTTTGATGCTTGATATTGATTTTTTAGAGTATATACTGTATTTTTTGCTCCATAAGACGCACCTGACCATAAGACGTGCCTAGGTTTTAGAGGAGAAAAACAAGAAAAAAAATATTCTGAACCAATGGACTGCAGACAAAGTACAGGAGATGACCAGAGACTGCGGACACAGTACAGGAGATGACCAGAGACTGCGGACACAGTACAGGAGATGACCAGAGACTGCGGACATAGTACAGGAGATGACCAGAGACTGCGGACACAGTACAGGAGATGACCAGAGACTGCGGACACAGTACAGGAGATGACCAGAGACTGCGGACACAGTACAGGGGATGACCAGAGACTGCGGACACAGTACAGGAGATGACCAGAGACTGCGGACACAGTACAGGGGATGACCAGAGACTGCGGACACAGTACAGGAGATGACCAGAGACTGCGGACACAGTACGGGAGATGACCAGAGACTGCAGACACAGTACAGGAGATGACCAGAGACTGCAGACACGCTACAGGAGATGACCAGACACTGCGGATGTACTACAGGAGATGACCAGAGACTGCGGACACAGTACAGGAGATGACCAGAGACTGCGGACACAGTACAGGAGATGACCAGAGACTGCAGACATAGTACAGGAGATGACCAGAGACTGCGGATGTACTACAGGAGATGACCAGACACTGCGGACACAGTACAGGAGATGACCAGAGACTGCGGACACAGTACAGGAGATGACCAGAGACTGCGGACATAGTACAGGGGATGACCAGAGACTGCGGACACAGTACAGGAGATGACCAGAGACTGCGGACACAGTACAGGGAATGACCAGAGACTGCGGACATAGTACAGGAGATGACCAGAGACTGCGGACACAGTACAGGAGATGACCAGACACTGCGGACACAGTACAGGAGATGACCAGAGACTGCGGACATAGTACAGGGGATGACCAGAGACTGCGGACACAGTACAGGAGATGACCAGAGACTGCGGACACAGTACAGGGAATGACCAGAGACTGCGGACACAGTACAGGAGATGACCAGAGACTGCGGACACAGTACAGGGAATGACCAGAGACTGCGGACATAGTACAGGAGATGACCAGAGACTGCAGACATAGTACAGGGAATGACCAGAGACTGCAGACAATAAAGGAGATTACCAGAGACTGCAGACCTTTGGGGAGGGAGGGGGAACGGGTACCTGAATTTGACAGGTACCCGCTCCCACTTCCTCTGAGTTGTCCTTCCTTCTTCTTCCCGCGCCGGCTTCTGTGACAGCATGCGCTTTGTGAATGGCCTGGAGCCTTCTGGGACCTGTCATGTGTCCCAGAAAACACCGGACCATTCACAAAGCGCAGCTCTTCTCGCACATGCGCACTGGGCACCCGGCTGTCACAGAAGCGCTGCAGGAAGACTGCAGCGCTGGAGCGAGGAACAGGTAAGGTCCTGCAGGAGAGAAGAGCTGAGCGGCCGGCCCGATATTCTGACATGGTGGCGGCAGAAATACCGGACCGGCCGCTTTACATTCGCTCCATAAGACGCACTGACATTTTCCCCCCTTTTTTGGGGGGAAAAAAGTGCGTCTTATGGAGCGAAAAATACGGTATTTTTCTGATTATGATACTGGATAATTCATTTGTTTGATAAAATGAGTTTATGGTATTTTATTTGCAATTAAGATCATATTTTTGGATTTTGATACACTTTTTTCGCTTTTTTCTTCTTTTTTTAATATATATTTTCTTTTTATGTTCTGATGATGTTTTTTTGTGATTATTGATTAGAGCGCTACCTTTTTTCTAGTTTTGTCCAATATATTGCCCAATTCTTTCTAAATTATAAAAAAAAAAGTTGGGTTGTTTTCATGGTGATTTATAACATACAGCACAATGGGTGTTTTTGTAAGTAGGTTCCTCCGACGTGTGAGTGTATGTTTTCATATGTGAAGGGGGGGAACTATACATTTTTTTGTTTTGTAATTTATTATATTACTTAATTTTTTTGTAACTTTTTGTTTTTGTAAATCCTTACATATACCCAGTGAAGTGACTGACCTCAGGTGATACACAGGGATTAAACAAATCTTTCTGTATAAGCTCTACCTGTTTATCTGAGGTCTTCTTTCCTTTACAGCCCATCAATGTAGAAAATGTATAAAGCTTGTGTGAGCTGTTGGAAAAAAGGGGTGGAGAGATGAAATTAAACTCTTCAGAGCTCAGTGAGGAGAGTTGAAAGCTGATTGGAGGGAAGGGGACCCCCCCACCAACATAGCGCACAGGAACAGAGCTGAGGCTGTCAATCACAGGCTGTGTGCTGGAGCTCCCTCCCCTGTCACCATTTTTGTCTTGGTGTCAGGAAATCTTTCCAGAAGTGACTCATGCAGATAGCAGAGGAAGGAGGCAGCAGATATAAATGACACTTGGTGCTCTGGATTGAGCCAAGTACCCACCATAAAGGGATATGCTTTGTTCATATTTCATGTCTGAGGTTTACAATCACTTTAATGAGACATCAGGAATCTATTAGACTACAGGTCACTGGAGCATTATCTGTGCTTGATTAGCTTCTTTCCCAGCCAGAGCACCTGGGGAAAGTGACAACCAAACCCAGAAGTGATGTTATACCCAGGGCGGACTGACCATTTGGAAACTCGGGCACTGCCCAAGGGCCCGGGGTCAGTAGGGGGCCCCATGAGATGCCCCTGGTACCTTTTTCATAGGCTTTTTTGAGTTTGGGCAAGGACACAGGGGCCCCCTGATCCCCTATTGCCCGGGGGCCCCATGAGTTGTCAGTCCGCCCCTGTGTTATACACGACACTTCTGCATCCATTCACCAAAGGGGAGATCAGCAAAAGAATGTCCATTGATCTCCTTCAGTTCCACCTGCCATCCCTTTCCCTAGCAGGTTGAACACCAGAGCCCGGGTTTGGTGGGGGGAGGTACCTTCGGTGTGGTATGGAAGTGATCAAGTGGCTTTACAGCCACCAGAATCACTTGCAGAAAAAAGTGTGTGTTTAAACCCATCTTCTATATAAACGACAATGGTGGACAAGTGGTTAAACCCATTATTGCGCCAAGTAGTAGGTGGCACAAGCAGGGCTGCTGTTAGAAACCACAGGGTCCCATACAGCCAACCTGAGAGGGCCCTCCAAACCACAGGAACCCATGTAGCCAACCTGGCAGGGCCCCCCAAACCACAGGGGCCCCATAGAGCCAACCTGACAGGGCCCTCCAAACCACAGGGACCCATGTAGCCAACCTGACAGGACCCCCCAAACCACAGGGGCCCCATACAGCCAACCTGACAGGGCCCTCCAAACCACAGGGGCCCCATATAGCAAACCTGACAATGCCCCCCAAGCCACAGGGGCCCCATACAGCCAACCTGACAGGGCCCATTCCCCCCCAAAAAAAACTACAGTTTACTATACTTATGAACTACAGTTAGGAATGAACACAGCGAGTGATCGGTACTGATCGCTCAATGTGTTAATTCAGGACTGGAAGGGGCTGGTAAATGTGACATATTTACTGGAACCTCTCCCCCACTCTCCATTCTGAAGGATCCTATTGTCTTAGTGCCTGCAGCTGCCGGTGCAAAGGAGGGTAGCCGGCAGCACTGTGGGGATGGGGGCACACAGGGGGGCCAGGGCAGCAGGGGGAATGTATGGTGCACAAGGAGGGTGATGTGGGGTAATTACTGGAACCGATCCCCTGTATGGCTCTCTCTGCAGCAGCTGAAAGCTGACAGGAGGGAGAGGAGAAGAAGCCGGCTTTCAGCTGCTGCCGAAAGAGCCATACAGGGGAACTGTTCCAGTAACTACCCCTCCGCTGTTCAGATCACCTTCCTTGCCTACATCTGATTCACCCAGCTGCCTGGGCCCCCCTGCTGGCCTGGGCCCCCTACAGGAGGACTGGTGGTACCCCCTTATCCACATCCCTGGACGCAAGACTCTTAAACTATGGTCACTGCAACATATCATGTAATTTGTCGCCATTTGCTATCTTTTTTGTGGCAATATTGCACATAATTTTCCTGTTGGGATTTCTCACTCTGTGCACTGATTACGAGAATACGTCACCCATCTGTTCGATATCTCAGCAGCGCTCATTCCCTCCTCTTCATGTACATATTGTACATACCATATGTTGCTTTATATAGGATGTAGAGAGAATATCCCTCCCTCCTATGTCTGGATTTACACAGCTAATAACAGGAGCAAAGTCTCATCCACCGGGACATATAGTCCAGGAATCTATGGCTTATGCACATGTATGATCCCTAGGACATGTACACTATATTGCCAAAAGTATTGGGCCGCCTGCTTTTCCACTCTCATGAACTTTAATGGCCTCCCAGACTTTGTCTGTAGGGTTCAATATTGAGTTGGCCCCGCCCTTTGCAGCTATAACAGCTTCAACTCTTCTGGGAAGGCCATCCACAAGGTTTAGGAGGGTGTCTATGGGAAGGTTTGACCATTCTTTCAGAAGCACATTTGTGAGGTCAGGCACTGATGTCGGACGAGAAGGCCTGGCTCCCACCGACCAGCTGGCTAAGATGCTAAGTCCAAGCACTAACTGGTATTCAGCAGAGCTCCTGATGGTAGAGATTGGTTTTGTTGCATGCTAGTACCAGGTAGCGGTCCTCAGTATGGCCCCACCAGGAGGTGACCCACCCTGGGTCCAGTACTGTATATCAGGTAGGGATCAAGCAGAAGCACAGTCAGTAAACAAGCCAAAGGTCGGTAACAAGTGGTTGAAGGTTAGGATCAAGCAGAAGCGTAGTCAAGGAACAAGCCAAAGGTCGGTAACGAGTGATTGCAGGTTGGGATCAAGCAGAAGCGTAGTCAAGGAACAAGCCAAAGGTCGGTAACGAGTGGTTGCAGGTTGGGATCAAGCAGAAGCATAGTCATGGAACAAGCCAAAGGTCGGTAACGTGTGGTTGCAGGTTGGGATCAAGCAGAAGCATAGTTAAGGAACAAGCCAAAGGTCGGTAATGAGTGATTGCAGGTTGGGATCAAGCAGAAGCGTAGTCAAGGAACAAGCCAAAGGTCGGTAACGAGTGATTGCAGGTTGGGATCAAGCAGAAGCGTAGTCAAGGAACAAGCCAAAGGTCGGTAACGAGTGCTTTCAGGATAGGATCAAGCAGAAGCGTAGTCAAGGAACAAGCCAAAGGTCGGTAACGTGTGGTTGCAGGTTGGGATCAAGCAGAAGCGTAGTCAAGGAACAAGCCAAAGGTCGGTAACGTGTGGTTGCAGGTTGGGATCAAGCAGAAGCATAGTTAAGGAACAAGCCAAAGGTCGGTAATGAGTGATTGCAGGTTGGGATCAAGCAGAAGCGTAGTCAAGGAACAAGCCAAAGGTCGGTAACGAGTGATTGCAGGTTGGGATCAAGCAGAAGCGTAGTCAAGGAACAAGCCAAAGGTCGGTAACGAGTGGTTGCAGGATAGGATCAAGCAGAAGCGTAGTCAAGGAACAAGCCAAAGGTCGGTAACGAGTGGTTGCAGGATAGGATCAAGCAGAAGCGTAGTCACGGAACAAGCCAAAGGTCGGTAATGAGTGATTGCAGGTTGGGATCAAGCAGAAGCACAGTCAGTAAACAAGCCAAAGGTCGGTAACGTGTGGTTGCAGGTTGGGATCAAGCAGAAGCGTAGTCAAGGAACAAGCCAAAGGTCGGTAACGAGTGGTTGCAGGTTGGGATCAAGCAGAAGCGTAGTCAAGGAACAAGCCAAAGGTCGGTAACGAGTGGTTGCAGGATAGGATCAAGCAGAAGCGTAGTCAAGGAACAAGCCAAAGGTCGGTAACGAGTGGTTGCAGGTTGGGATCAAGCAGAAGCGTAGTCAAGGAACAAGCCAAAGGTCGGTAACGAGTGGTTGCAGGATAGGATCAAGCAGAAGCGTAGTCAAGGAACAAGCCAAAGGTCGGTAACGTGTGGTTGCAGGTTGGGATCAAGCAGAAGCGTAGTCAAGGAACAAGCCAAAGGTCGGTAACGTGTGGTTGCAGGATAGGATCAAGCAGAAGCGTAGTCAAGGAACAAGCCAAAGGTCGGTAATGAATGGTTGCAGGATAGGATCAAGCAGAAGCGTAGTCAAGGAACAAGCCAAAGGTCGGTAACGTGTGGTTGCAGGTTGGGATCAAGCAGAAGCGTAGTCAAGGAACAAGCCAAAGGTCGGTAACGTGTGGTTGCAGGTTGGGATCAAGCAGAAGCGTAGTCAAGGAACAAGCCAAAGGTCGGTAATGAGTGGTTGCAGGTTGGGATCAAGCAGAAGCGTAGTCAAGGAACAAGCCAAAGGTCGGTAACGAGTGGTTGCAGGATAGGATCAAGCAGAAGCGTAGTCAAGGAACAAGCCAAAGGTCGGTAACGTGTGGTTGCAGGTTGGGATCAAGCAGAAGCGTAGTCAAGGAACAAGCCAAAGGTCGGTAACGAGTGGTTGCAGGTTGGGTTCAAGCAGAAGCGTAGTCAAGGAACAAGCCAAAGGTCGGTAACGAGTGGTTGCAGGATAGGATCAAGCAGAAGCGTAGTCAAGGAACAAGCCAAAGGTCGGTAACGAGTGGTTGCAGGATAGGATCAAGCAGAAGCGTAGTCAAGGAACAAGCCAAAGGTCGGTAACGAGTGGTTGCAGGATAGGATCAAGCAGAAGCATAGTCAAGGAACAAGTCAAAGGTCGGTAACGTGTGGTTGCAGGATAGGATCAAGCAGAAGCGTAGTCAAGGAACAAGCCAAAGGTCGGTAACGTGTGGTTGCAGGTTGGGATCAAGCAGAAGCGTAGTCAAGGAACAAGCCAAAGGTCGGTAACGTGTGGTTGTAGGTTGGGATCAAGCAGAAGCGTAGTCAAGGAACAAGCCAAAGGTTGGTAACGAGTGGTAGTGGAGATAAGGACAGTTGCTGGTACAAAAAGATATCGGCTGGAGAGCCAATAATCTAGTAAACAGGGAATGCAAAGGCTTGGCTAAAATAGGAAGTCCATTTGAGGAGCAAAGAGTTGAAGGTTTAGCAGAAACAAGGTACAAGGCAGGATTGTCTTAAGGATCAGACAGGGGCCCAGGTGACTCAGCAAGAAGAGACACTGCTGGAAGGTTCAGATCCTGGACCTGAGGGTAATAGTTATTCACTTGGAAATTTTTCTAGCAAAATTGTCACTACCCTTTATTGGCAGGCAGTGGCATCACACCCTCTGTTATATAGTAGTGCTCAAGCCTAGAAATTGGCATTAGGTCCAACCATAGTATCATGGGAGGAAGTCACATGATCTCCCATATCTAGGAGCACTGGGCTGCAACAAAGGACGGAGTGACAGGGGGTCACTGGGGGGGTATAATAGGATCAGACACTGAATGAGGAAGGTGAGCCTGAGCCTGGTCATATAGAGTTCCTCAGTCCTCACATTACTGGGAGGCGTAAAGCTTCCATTTCTCCTGTAACTACCAGTGATAATATAAATACAATAAAATACAACTAACAGATAATAAAACGTTCCATGCGACATTTCCTGAGTGATCCCGTCTGCTGTGCATGGGGTGAAGAGGAGCAGAATCATTAGGGGATGATGATGATGAAAACTCTGAACATTAGGGGAACTCTTAAAATCTCTTCTACAGATTATTATTATTATTATTATACAGTATTTATAAAGCGCCAATAGTTCGCTCAGCGCTGTACATTACAAAGGGGGACAGGACATGTGACAGAACAATACCAATACAATGCAAAACATGAGGGGATTGAGGGCCCTGCTCCTTGGAGCTTACAATCTAGGAGGGAGGGGATGGTGGTACAGGAGGAGATAGCTGTGGGGGATGGAGTGGTAGGAAGAGTGGAAGAGGTCGGCAGGTTAGCAGGGGGTGGGGTAGGCTTCCCCGAAGAGATGGGTTTTCAGGGTGCACCTAAAGGAGAGGAGAGTAGGTGATAATCTGATGGGTTGGGGCAGGGAGTTCCAGAGGATGGGGGACACCCTGGAGAAGTCCTGGAGGTGGGCATGGGAGGAGGAGACCAGGGAACTAGAGAGAAGGAGGTCTTGTGAGGAGCGGAGTGTGCGTGTTGGGCGGTACTTGGATATTAGGTCAGTGATGAAGTTCGGGCAGTATGGTGGACGGCTTTGTACGTCAGTGTTAGGATTTTGAATTTGATCCGTTGCGCAATCGGAAGCCAGTGGAGGGATTGGCAGAGGGGGGGTGGTGGAGATGGAGCGGTTGGTAAGGTGAATGAGTCTGGCTGCCGTATTCAGGATGGACTGAAGCGGGGATAGCCAGCGGCGAGGCAGGCCAGTGAGGAGGGAGTTGCAGTAGTCGAGTCGTGATATGATGAGGGAGTGGATGAGCTGTTTAGTGGTTTCTGGGGTTAGGAACGTGCGGATTTTGGCGATGTTGCGGAGGTGGAGTCTGCATGTTGCGGAGGTGGAGTCTGCATGAGTTTGTTAAAGATTGGACTTGGGGCTGGAAGGATAGGTTGGAGTCCAGAATGACACCAAGTACTCTGCGCTGCGGGGCGGGTTTGATGGTGGCGTTGATGGATGTGACGGAGAAGTCAATGGGGGGTGGTGTCCGGGCTGGGGGGAAGACAAGAAACTCGGTTTTGGAGAGGTTCAGTTTAAGGAAGTGGAGCGACATCCAGTCTGATATGTCGCTCAGTAGGTGTGTGATTCGGGCGGAGACCGAGGGGGTGAGGTGGGGGGTTGAGAGATAGATTTGTGTGTCGTCGGTATAGAGGTGGTAGTTGAAGCCGTGAGAGTGTATGAGTTGGCCAAGGGAGGAGGTGTAGATGGAGAAGAGAAGGGGCCCGAGGACAGAGCCTTGAGGGACCCCAACAGAGAGGGGGAGTGAGGGGGGAGGTGGTAGCATTATAGGTAACGCTGAAAGAGCATTGTGATACCCGGAAAAGTGGAGGATTTCTTCTCTTCATGTATCTAATTAACATGCTGTACTATTCACAGAGCAATAAAAGGCAATAGACATTATAAAGTATATGGTATCTCCAGGAACAGTCATTGACATTTGTTAAGTAAATAATGAAAATTCCATTTAATTGGTGTGACAATCCTGTGCAGAGAATAGGAGACACAGGGATATGGGGCTGACAGAGGAGTCCTCAGGACAGACATGGGTTGAGTTGGGGGAGACTGCAAAAATCACCTGGCACCAAGAGAGGTAAAGGAGGCTGCATGACTGACGTGGGACCTGTACCAGAGACTTCAGGACAAACATGGGACCATTAGAGTAATCTACACAACAGATATGGAGCCATTAGAAGAGGCTACAGGGCAGCAGTACGGTTAGTGAAGACTGTGGTACAGACATGGGATCGTTGGAGGAGGCTGTAGGACAGACCAGGGGTGGACTGACAACTCATGGGGCCCTCAGGCAATAGGGGATCATGGGGCCCATGTGTCCTTGCCCACATTCAAAGCACACCCAAAAAAAGCCTATAAAAGGTAACAGGGGCATTTCATGGGGCCCCCTACTGACCCCGGGCCCTCGGGCCGTGCCCGAGTGCTCGAATGTTCAGTCCGCCCCTGGGACAGACATGAGACCATCAGGGAAAGCTGTAGTACAGACATGGGATCATTACAGGAGGCTGCAGGACAGACATGGGCTCATTAGAGGAGGCTGTAGGACAGACACAGGATCATTAGAGGAGGCTGTAGGAGTGGCATGGGATCATTAGAGGAGGCTGTAGGACAGACATGGGATAATTACAGGAGGCTGTAGGACAGACATGGGCTCATTAGAGGAGGCTGTAGGACAAACATGGGATCATTATAGGTGGCTATAGGACAGATATGGGATTATTATAGGTTGCTATAGGACAAACATGGGATCATTAGAGGAGGCTGTAGGACAGACATGGGATCAGTATAGGTGGCTATAGGACAGACATGGGATCATTATAGGTGGCTATAGGACAGATATGGGATTATTATAGGTTGCTATAGGACAAACATGGGATCAATAGAGGAGGCTGTAGTTTAGACATGGGATCATTAGAGGAAGCTGTAGTTTAGACATGGGATCATTAGAGGAGGCTGTAGGACAGACATGGGATCATTCAAGGAGGCTGTAGGACAGACATGAGATCATTAGAGGAAGCTGTAGTTTAGACATGGGATCATTAGAGGAAGCTGTAGTTTAGACATGGGATCATTAGAGGAAGCTGTAGTTTAGACATGGGATCATTAGAGGAAGCTGTAGTTTAGACATGGGATCATTCAAGGAGGCTGTAGGACAGACATGAGATCATTAGAGGAAGCTGTAGTTTAGACATGGGATCATTGCAGGAGGCTGTAAGACAGACATGGGATTATTAGAAGAGGCTGTAGGACAGACATTGGATCGTTGGAGGAAGCTGTAGGACAGACATGGTATCATTGGAGGAAGCTGTAGGACAGACATGGGATCATTAGAAGAGGCTGTAGGACAGACATAGGATACAACTACCAGAGATAACAAAACGTTCCATGTGACATTTCCTGAGCGATCCCGTCTGCTCTGCATGGGGTGAAGAGGAGCAGAATCATTAGGGGATGATGATGATGAAAACTCTGAACATTAGGGGAACTCTTAAAATCTCTTCTACAGATACCCGGAAAAGTGGAGGATTTCTTCTCTTCATGTATCTAATTAACATGCTGTACTATTCACAGAGCAATAAAAGGCAATAGACATTATAAAGTATATGGTATCTCCAGGAACAGTCATTGACATTTGTTAAGTAAATAATGAGAATTCCATTTAATTGGTGTGACAACCCTGTGCAGAGAATAGGAGACACAGGGATATGGGGCCGCCATTGCATGCCAATGTTTGCTCACAGTATACAAGTGAACATAGAGGAAAAAGCATCCAGTAAAGAAGCCTTTACTCTGCCAATGCCACAAAAAAAGCCCGGTGAGGCGTGTCAAAGTGTTGCTGGACATATTGTAACCAGGCTTCTTAGTGGCATTGCCACAGTAAACGCTTCTTTCTGGCAACTCGACCATGCAGCTAATTTTTGTTCACGTGTCATCATATTGTTCTCCTTCAAAACAACCACACTGTCTTTTTCCAGAGCATCCTGGATTCTCCTGAAAGGTTTTCTTTGTATCCCCAACAATTCTTCTGGCAGTCGTGGCTGCAATCTTTCTTGGTCTACCTGACCTTGGCTCAGTATCAAGAGATCCCCGAACTTTCCATTTCTTAATACATGAATGAACAGTACTGACTGGCATATTTAAGACTTTGGATATCTTTTCATATCCTTTTCCATCTTTATAGTTACATAGTTAGTCTGGCTGAAAAAAGACAAAAGTCCATCCAGTTCAACCATAGAAAAATAAAAAAAAGTTATAATCCTACACCCACAGTTGATCCAGAGGAAGGCAAAAAAACCCCAGCAAAGCACGATCCAATTTGCTCCTGCAGGGAAAAAATTCCTTCCTGATCCCCCTAGAGGCAATTGGATATTCCCTATAAAGTTCTATTACCTTGTTACGCAGGTTTTTTGACAGTTCTTTTCTGATCCCCGTTGCTCAGTATCTAGCCTGCTCAGTGCACCCACGTGAATGCAACTCATTGACTAATTATCCATAGGCACTAATTGCAATTTAAAAAGCCACAGATGTGGGAAATTACCCTTTAATTGCCATTTTAACCTGTGTGTCACCTTGTGTGTCTGTACCAAGGCCAAACATTCCGGGGGGGGGGGAAACTTCTGATCCGGGACATTCAGGTGATGTCTGCTATCATTATGATTTAAAAAGAAGCCAAATAACCACAGGATGATAAATGGCTTCATATGATCACTAAGGCTGCATTCACACTTGAGCGTTTTGTAGCTTAAAGCTCCAAAAACTCTCAAACTTAAAAAAATCAATTGTCCTCTATGGTGCCAGCTCGCGTGATCAGGTGTGAACAGGCACCATAGAGAACAATTGATATATTTTAGTCCTCATGCACACGGGACGTTTTGATAACACTGGTAAAGTTAGCTGTGTAAAGTCAAGTTAAAAACATGAGTTTTTGTGTTTTTAGTGTTTTTGTATTAGCATTTAGTGGCGTTTTGCTGCATTTAGCAGCCATTTCTTGCGTTTGCATTTTTTAGCTTTTTTTTTTATTACCAAAAATAAAAAATTTTTTGGTCAAAAAAAGTCCAAAAAATGCCAGTTTGCAGCTTTTACCGCATTCTGCTGCATTTTTTAAATTTTCAGTGTTAGGGTGTTTTACAGCTACAAAACTCCTCCAGAAGCCCACTAGTTCTGTTTTTTTTCCAGCCAAAAACGTTGATTCCAGTCTATGTGTGTATGGACACATAGGATAACATGCCGGGGATGGACACATAGGATAACATGCCAGGGATGGACACATAGGAGAACATGCCGGGGATGGACACACAGGATAACATGCCGGGGATGGACACATAGGATAACATGCCGGGGATGGACACATAGGATAACATGCCGGGGATGGACACATAGGATAACATGCCAGGGATGGACACATAGGATAACATGCCGGGGATGGACACATAGGATAACATGCTGGGGATGGACACATAGGAGAACATGCCGGGGATGGACACACAGGATAACATGCCGGGGATGGACACATAGGATAACATGCCAGGGATGGACACATAGGATAACATGCCGGGGATGGAAACATAGGATAACATGCCGGGGATGGACACATAGGATAACATGCCGGGGATGGACACATAGGATAACATGCCGGGGATGGACACATAGGATAACATGCCAGGGATGGACACATAGGATAACATGCCGGGGATGGACACATAGGATAACATGCCGGGGATGGACACATAGGATAACATGCCAGGGATGGACACATAGGATAACATGCCGGGGATGGACACACAGGATAACATGTCGGGGATGGACACATAGGATAACATGCCGGGGATGGACACATAGGATAACATGCCGGGGATGGACACACAGGATAACATGCCGGGGATGGACACACAGGATAACATGCCGGGGATGGACACATAGGATAACATGCCGGGGATGGACACATAGGATAACATGCCAGGGATGGACACATAGGATAACATGCCGGGGATGGAAACATAGGATAACATGCCGGGGATGGACACATAGGATAACATGCCGGGGATGGACACATAGGATAACATGCCGGGGATGGACACATAGGATAACATGCCAGGGATGGACACATAGGATAACATGCCGGGGATGGACACATAGGATAACATGCCGGGGATGGACACATAGGATAACATGCCAGGGATGGACACATAGGATAACACGCCGGGGATGGACACATAGGATAACATGCCGGGGATGGACACATAGGATAACATGCCGGGGATGGACACACAGGAGAACATGCCGGGGATGGACACATAGGAGAACATGCCGAGGATGGACACATAGGATAACATGCCAGGGATGGACACATAGGATAACATGCCAGGGATGGACACATAGGAGAACACGCCGGGGATGGACACATAGGATAACACGCCGGGGATGGACACATAGGATAACACGCCGGGGATGGACACATAGGATAACATGCCGGGGATGGACACATAGGAGAACATGCCGGGGATGGACACATAGGATAACACGCTGGGGATGGACACATAGGAGAACATGCCGGGGATGGACACATAGGATAACATGCCTGGGATGGACACATAGTATAACATGCCAGGGATGGACACATAGGATAACATGCCTGGGATGGACACATAGTATAACATGCCGGGGATGGACACATAGGATAACATGCCGGGGATGGACACATAGGAGAACATGCCGGGGATGGACACATAGGATAACATGCCGGGGATGGACACATAGGAGAACATGCCGGGGATGGACACATAGGATAACATGCCGGGGATGGACACATAGGATAACATGCCGGGGATGGACACATAGGATAACATGCCGGGGATGGACACATAGGAGAACATGCCGGGGATGGACACATAGGATAACATGCCGGGGATGGACACATAGGATAACATGCCGGGGATGGACACATAGGAGAACATGCCGGGGATGGACACATAGGAGAACATGCCGGGGATGGACACATAGGAGAACATGCCGGGGATGGACACATAGGAGAACATGCCGGAGATGGACACATAGGATAACACGCTGGGGATGGACACATAGGAGAACATGCCGGGGATGGACACATAGAATAACATGCTGGGGATGGACACATAGGATAACATGCCGGGGATGGACACATAGGATAACATGCCGGGGATAGATACATAGGATAACATGCCGGGGATGGACACATAGGATAACATGCCGGGGATGGAAACATAGGATAACATGCCGGGGATGGACACATAAGATAACATGCCGGGGATGGACACATAGGATAACATGCCGGGGATGGACACATAGGATAACACGCCGGGGATGGACACATAGGATAACATGCCAGGGATGGACACATAGGATAACATGCCGGGGATGGACACATAGGAGAACATGCCGGGGATGGACACATAGGAGAACATGCCGAGGATGGACACATAGGATAACATGCCAGGGATGGACACATAGGAGAACATGCCAGGGATGGACACATAGGATAACATGCCAGGGATGGACACATAGGAGAACATGCCGGGGATGGACACATAGGATAACACGCCGGGGATGGACACATAGGATAACACGCCGGGGATGGACACATAGGATAACATGCCGGGGATGGACACATAGGAGAACATGCCGGGGATGGACACATAGGAGAACATGCCGGGGATGGACACATAGGAGAACATGCCGGGGATGGACACATAGGATAACACGCTGGGGATGGACACATAGGAGAACATGCCGGGGATGGACACATAGGATAACATGCCTGGGATGGACACATAGTATAACATGCCGGGGATGGACACATAGGATAACATGCCTGGGATGGACACATAGTATAACATGCCAGGGATGGACACATAGGAGAACATGCCGGGGATGGACACATAGGAGAACATGCCGGGGATGGACACATAGGATAACATGCCGGGGATGGACACATAGGATAACATGCCGGGGATGGACACACAGGATAACATGCCGGGGATGGACACATAGGATAACATGCCGGGGATGGACACATAGGATAACATGCCGGGGATGGACACACAGGATAACATGCCGGGGATGGACACACAGGATAACATGCCGGGGATGGACACATAGGATAACATGCCGGGGATGGACACATAGGATAACATGCCGGGGATGGAAACATAGGATAACATGCCGGGGATGGACACATAGGATAACATGCCGGGGATGGACACATAGGATAACATGCCGGGGATGGACACATAGGATAACATGCCAGGGATGGACACATAGGATAACATGCCGGGGATGGACACATAGGAGAACATGCCGGGGATGGACACATAGGATAACATGCCGGGGATGGACACATAGGATAACATGCCGGGGATGGACACATAGGAGAACATGCCGGGGATGGACACATAGGATAACATGCCGGGGATGGACACATAGGATAACATGCCGGGGATGGACACATAGGATAACATGCCGGGGATGGACACATAGGAGAACATGCCGGGGATGGACACATAGGATAACATGCCGGGGATGGATACATTGGATAACATGCCAGGGATGGACACATAGGATAACATGCCGGGGATGGACACACATAGGAGAACATGCCGGGGATGGACACATAGGAGAACATGCCGGGGATGGACACATAGGATAACATGCCGGGGATGGACACACATAGGAGAACATGCCGGGGATGGACACATAGGATAACATGCCAGGGATGGACACATAGGAGAACATGCCGGGGATGGACACATAGGAGAACATGCCGGGGATGGACACATAGGAGAACATGCCGGAGATGGACACATAGGATAACACGCTGGGGATGGACACATAGGAGAACATGCCGGGGATGGACACATAGAATAACATGCCGGGGATGGACACATAGGATAACATGCCGGGGATGGACACATAGGATAACATGCTGGGGATGGACACATAGGAGAACATGCCGGGGATGGACACATAGGACAACATGCCGGGGATGGATACATAGGATAACATGCCAGGGATGGACACATAGGATAACATGCCGGGGATGGACACACATAGGAGAACATGCCGGGGATGGACACATAGGATAACACGCTGGGGATGGACACATAGGAGAACATGCCGGGGATGGACACATAGGATAACATGCCGGGGATGGACACATAGGAGAACATGCCGGGGATGGACACATAGGAGAACATGCCGGGGATGGACACATAGGATAACATGCCGGGGATGGACACGTAGGAGAACATGCCGGGGATGGACACATAGGAGAACATGCCGGGGATGGACACATAGGAGAACATGCTGGGGGGTTTACTGGCTGTAGAAAAAAACATCAAAAGCCAAAAACCGTGTGCAGGAGGACTTGTTTGAGCTTTTTTGGAGCTTCAAGTGTGAATGCAGCCTTAATAAAACACAGTTTTTTTGGCACGATTGGTTATATTTACAATATCAATGGCAAACTTTCACGATTCCAGCCCGGGGATGCAGACTTTTGTGCACAACTGTACATCTACTCTTCGCACTTGTTGGCAGTCATGGTGAGGCATGGTCAGGGGTGGACTGACAACTCATGAGGCCCCCGGGCAATAGGGGATCATGGGGCCCCTGTGTCCTTGCCCAAACTCAAAAAAGCCTATGAAAAAGGTACCAGGGGCATCTCATGGGGCCCCCTACTGACCCCGTGCCCTCGGGCAGTGCCCAAGTTTCCAAATGGTCAGTCCGCCCCTGGGCATGGTGTCGTATGCAGTGAAAGCTTGTCGCTAGTTTAGATAGAGGGGCGGACTGACCATTTAGCCACTCGTGCACTGCCTGAGGGCCCGGGATCAGTCGGGTGCCCCATGAGATGCCCCTGGTACCTTGCATAGGCTTTTTTGGGTGTGGTTTGAGTGTGGGTGAGGATACAGGGTCCCCATGATCTCCTATTGCCTGGGGGCCCCATGACTTGTCAGTCCGCCCCTGTTTAGATACCATTAAATAAAAGGGTAATATGCCAAGCTGGCCAATGGTCCCATCATAGGATTTCTCATGCTCTTTTTCTGGGTTGCGGAGTGTTCGAATCTTTAATGGCGATTCCAGGGAACATGTTGACAGAAAGCAGAGCTCGCTGTGACTGACGTTTGGAAATGGAGTATTAGATGGTAAGGAAGTGCTTGTATCATGAAGTATGATGGAGTGTGCTGTTCTGGGATGTCACTTCCAGGGAAGGGATCTCAATTTTTTTTCTGAGACATTTGTACAGTATAATAAACAAAAAAGTTTAACTTAAAAATTCTGCGCTATAGTATATATGTGATTCCCTAATATTAAAAAATTAATAGAACATAAGCAGCCACCTTAATATTGCAGGCAACAATATATCACATAGTAAGACATAAAAGTGCGGCAATATATAACCAAAAAATGAGTGAAAATACATGGAATAAATGAAAAGTCCAATATTATTATTATTATTATTATTATACAGTATTTATAAAGCGCCAATAGTTCGCTCAGCGCTGTACATTACAAAGGGGGACAGAACATGTGACAGAACAATACCAATACAATGCAAAACATGAGGGGATGGAGGGCCCTGCTCTTTGGAGCTTACAATCTAGGAGGGAGGGGATGGTGGCACAGGAGGAGATAGCTGTGGGGGATGGAGTGGTAGGAAGAGTGGAGGAGATCGGCAAGTTAGCAGGGGGTGGGGTAGGCTTCCCTGAAGAGGTGGGTTTTCAGGGTACGCCTAAAGGAGAGGAGAGTAGGTGATAATCTGATGGGTTGGGGCAGGGAGTTCCAGAGGATGGGTGACACCCTGGAGAAGTCCTGGAGGCGGGCATGGGAGGAGGAGACCAGGGAACTAGAGAGAAGGAGGTCTTGTGAGGAGCGGAGTGTGCGTGTTGGGCGGTACTTGGATATTAGGTCAGTGATGTAGTTCGGGGCAGTATGGTGGACGGCTTTATATGTCAGTGTTAGGATTTTGAATTTGATCCGTTGCGCAATCGGAAGCCAGTGGAGGGATTGGCAGAGGGGGGTGGCGGAGATGGAGCGGTTGGAAAGGTGAATGAGTCTGGCAGCCGTATTCAGGATGGACTGAAGCGGGGATAGCCAGCGGCGAGGCAGGCCAGTGAGGAGGGAGTTGCAGTAGTCGAGTCGTGATATGATGAGGGAGTGGATGAGCTGTTTAGTGGTTTCTGGGGTTAGGAACGTGCGGATTTTGGCGATGTTGCGGAGGTGGAGTCTACACGAGTTTGTTAAAGCCCCTTTCACCCCCCTGGCGGTATTCCCGAGTGTAGCTCGGGGTAAAGTTTCAGCACCACAACGGGAACCCCCCCGAGCTACACTTGGGAATACACTGCAGCGTTGCTCCGGGATCTGTTCTGCACTTACCTTGTCCTGCGCTCCCGCGATGTCCCCCCTGCAGTGTCCCCGGCAATGTCCTCCGGCCGATGCCGGCATCTGTCTTCCGGGTTCCGTTCCCTGCGACGTCATGACGTACGGGGGACGGAACTGGCGGGAAATTTGAAAATGACAAAAAGTGACATTCACTAAATACACTAAAATCACATAGTATAACATTCCTGTATCAAACCATTTCACATACATTGTGTCCCGAGTGCTTTGTCCGGCGCCCTGCCTGCATTTTTACTGTTCTTTCTGCCTGGAAACTGAGAAACGTCCATGGTGTCCAAAAAGCGTCCCTTTAGGTCAGACGCGGTTTTAGACCGGCTAGAGAACAGCGATAGTAAATCAGAACCACTTGCAGAATTGAGTGATAATGATTCGTGGGGGAAATTCCTCATCAGACACTGAAAACGATTCTGCGACTTTGCTCAGCGATGTGCGAACTTGGCGCTCTATTTCAAATTTCAGTGTTTTTGGTTTGATTATATTATTGAATTAAATTTATTATTATATTATTATTTTTTATGATTATTTATTAAATTATAATTTATGATTTTGTGTTTCAAGTTTTATCCTCCCCGGGATGTTTACTAGACTCTTGTTTGGACAGATTTCAGTGAGTTATTCCTAAAAATTACAGCCTACAATAAAAAAAATACATATTTCCATGCAAAAAATGTACCGCTTTGAGCACAGAAATACTGACATAATCAGACCGCTAGGGAGGCTACACACAGGAAGAAGGCAGTCCCTTTGCTTGCATTGTGCGACATAGATATGCAGGACGAATGGCCCAGTGTAGATGGACATGCATTAATATCCGGGAGAAATACTGACATAATCAGACCGCTAGGGAGGTTAATGGGACATCAATGTTGTCATGAATGCTTCAAATCTGGTCAAGAAGATGAAGAAAATCCACCATCACCGACACCCAAAAAATTCTGCCTCTTACCAGATGTAATTGACCCCCCGGTTAAGGTTGAGTCAAAATGCGCAATACAAGATCCAAACGCATGCCGTGGACCATGAATGTGGTGGAAATACCCAGTTGGGGTGTCAGGCAGTCCGTCACGTCTGTAAACTGTAACGGCTGCAATGGGTGAGAATCCTGGAGGTGAGGAGAGTCCGAGGTGCTGAAATCAATATGATGGAGGGGGGGGTACAGGCAGTACGTTCGTCCCATCAGCAAGGGCCCCAGATTCAGCTTGGAAGCAAGATGAATCCTCCTGTAGATGGCTTGTCCTGGATTGGCAGTCCTGTTCCCATCCTACTGACGACAGGTGAGGAGTAGCTGGACCAGAAGCACTGACACAAACTCCAGCATGCACGGGGCCGGCGCTATGAACCTCCCAGGCGCAATGCATCCTGAGGGAACTTGCTTCGTATTGCGAAAAAAAATTTGTAAATGAATTGAAAACCAATTAATCCGTTCCGGAGGTCAGAAAAAAGTAAAAAAAAAAAGTCTTCTTTGTTCAAAACTCTTTATGAAATGGACTTTAACCACTAGCCTGCAGGGCACTTATACCCCCTTCCTGCGCAGGCCAATTGCACGGTCATGCAACACTGTACCCATTTGAAATTTTTATCATTTTTTTGAGACAGATAGAGCTTTCTTTTGGTGGTATTTAATCACCTCGGGGCTTTTTATTGTTTGCTAAACAAACCAAAAACAACTGAAAATTTTGAAAAAAAAAAGTTTTTTCTTAGTTTTTGTTATAAAATGTTGTAAATAAGTGATTTTTATCCTTCACTGATGTGCGCTAATGAGGCTGCACTGATGAGCACTGATAGGTGACACTGATGGGCACTGATGAGGAGGCACTGGTAGGTGGCACTGATGGGCATTGAAAGGCAGCACTCATACATGGCACTGATAGGCGGCACTGTTAGGTGGCACTGACTGGCACTGGTCGGTGGCACTGACTGGCACTGACTGGCAGCACTGATAGGTGGCAATGACTGGCATTGATAGGTGGCCCTGACTGGCACTGATGGGTGACACTGAAAGGCAGCACAGATTGGCACTGATATGTGGCATTGATTTGCACTGGTAGGCACTGATATGTGGCACTGATGGGCACTGGCAGGTGGCATGGATGAGCACTGAGAGCTGGCATTGATGGACACTGACAGGTGGCGCTGCTGGGGCAACACAGATCATCAGGGCACACTGATCATCAGTTTCCTGATGATTAGTGTACATGTCCCCTCTGAGTAAAGCCGATTACCGGCTCTCCTCTCCTCTGTCGGCGTGACAGCTCGTAGGGAGAGAAATGCCGATAACCGGCATTTCCCTATTTACATGCGATCAGCTGTGATTGGACACAGCTGATCACATGACCGAGCCGACATCTTCGTCTCTTTCCGTTGATCGGTGATCCGCTGTGTCCGAGGGACAGAGCGCACCACCGATCGCCGTGCTGCGCACTCCCGGAGCCGCGCATGCGCGGTGAGAATGGGAGGACGTCCTATGACATCCTCCCAGAACGAGAGAACCGCCTTGCGCCCGTCATTACCTTATATGGCAGGCAGGAGGTGGTTAAAGGCACGGGGAACTCCTAGGCACAATGCATCCTGGGGAAACTTGCTGTGTATTGCAAAAAAAATTGTAAACCGAGGTTTTATTTTTAATGGATTTTCATTCGTAAACCGAAAATTACATTAACCGCGGAGTTCACAAACCGAGGCACGCCTGTATATTGTACAGTCACATCAGTCCCTAACCCTCAAGGGGCGTACAATCTAAGGTCCCTAACTCTCAAGGGGCGTACAATCTAAGGTCCCTAACCCTCAGGGGGCGTACAATCTAAGGTCCCTAACCCTCAAGGGGTGTACAATCTAAGGTCCCTAACCCTCAAGGGGTGTACAATCTAAGGTCCCTAACTCACATCCATACATACACATACTAGGGACAATTTAGACAGGAGACAATTCATCTACCAGCATGTCTTTGGAGTGTGGGAGGAAATCTGTGTACCCGGAGGAAACCCATGCAGGCACAGGGAGAACATGCAAGCTCTAGGCAGGTGGTGCCGTGGTTGGGATTCGAACCAATGACCCGAGTACTGCCAGGCGAAGTGCTAACCATTTATTATTTATAATAATACGTTTCTATGTTGCAGGTATGGTGGCACGTTGGGCAGAAGGTCATGGCATTGTTTGTATTTGTGGTCTATACCAGGGGCGGACTGACAACTCATGGGGCCCCCGGGCAATAGGGGATCATGGGGCCCCTGTGTCCTTGCCCAAACTCAAAAAAGCCTATGAAAAAGGTACCAGGGTCATCTCATGGGGCCCCCTACTGACCCCGGGCCCTCGGGCAGTGCCCGAGTTTCCAAATGGTCAGTCCGCCCCTGGTCTATACATTTTCTCTACGTGATGGCTTCTCCTGCATGATGGAATGCAGATACTCCCGAAGGTGATTTGTAATCCAGTCCATCCCTTCATGGCCGTTCTGGAAAATACCGATAAACAGAAGTGTTTTCTTTGCCGAAGTTACAATGTTTACAAGAATCTGCTTTGTTGCTTCCAAGTGTGAAAACATCGTCATTTGGCAGCAAAACGGTTTTATATCTACAAATCTGACCCCGTGTGGGATTAGTACATTCTGCTTGTCATATTAAATCTCTGAGATATAAATCAAGATCACAGTGTGGTAGAACAGACTGAAACAATGGAGAAGTCGCTGTTAATTTGCACAATATGTGGCCAACAGCATAAGGAAACCACCCAAAATAATGAGTTCAGGTGTTTCCAGTGAGGTGTTCCTGCCATTGCTACAGCTTACAAAGACATAGCAGACACGTGTGCTCTTCTACTGTAGCACCCAGGGGCGGACTGACCATTTGGAAACTTGGGCACTGCCCGAGGGCCCGGGGTCAGTAGGGGGCCCCATGAGATGCCCCTGGTACCTTTTTCATAGGCTTTTTTGAATTTGGGCAAGGACACAGGGGCCTCATGATCCCCTATTGCCTGGGGGCCCCATGAGTTGTCAGTCCACCCCTGGTAGCACCCTCCTAGTTAGGTTTCTACGATGTTAGGAAAATTTAGTTTTTGGCTCCTCTGTGACCAGTGGAGCAGCTTTTGAATTCTTTTGGCTGTTCTGGATTTCACAGGCTGAAGGTTTGATGGTTCTCCCCTGCTTTCTAGAGGCTTCTGGACAGGGGCGGACTGACAACTCATGGGGCCCCCAGGCAATAGGGGATCATGAGGCCCCTGTGTCCTTGCCCAAACTCAAAAAAGCCTATAAAAAAGGTACCAGGGGCATCTCATGGGGCCCCCTACTGACCCCGGGCCCTCGGGCAGTGCCCGAGTTTCCAAATGGTCAGTCCACCCCTGGGTGCTACAGTAGAAGAGCAACACGTGCTATGTCTTTGTAAGCTGTAGCATTGGCAGGAACACCTCACTGGAAACACCTGAACTCATTATTTTGGGTGGTTTCCTTATGCTGTTGGCATGGTGTGGCCCCTGGTGTGAACCGATCCTAAAGCCCAACTCTGGGCACAAAAAAAGTTTTCCAATGCAGTGGGGCTGTGCCTGCATCAAGGGTTAATTGCTTTTTTTTGTCTAGGGGGCAGGAAAAAGGAAAAATACTTACCTGATCCTCCCCATATAAGACTGGTCCCTGCAGCTTCCCCACTTCCCCTCGGTCTAACGGTCTTCAGCAGTAGACTGGTTCGGACGTCATCAAGCCGATAGACCTGGACTCTGGACAGGAGGATGTCAGGAACAGTCCACCGGGCCCTCGGGCAGTGCCAGAGTTTCCAAATGGTCAGTCCGCCCCTGCTTCTGGAACATAGGAGGTTGGGTAAAGCAAATGTGGAGCCTGAATATTTGATGTGCTTTAGTCAATCCCGGGGGAGGTGGGCCCAGTAGGTGACAGGAGAGCACATAAATAGTTTGAGTCTTGGAGAAGCCTACTGGAGGAATTCCCAGCCTGAGGAGTTCTGCCCCTCTGAGCATACTGCTGGAACATGCTTATTGTTCACTGTCCCAAGCTGTGCCAAAACTTGGGGGGGGGGGGTTGCTTCTAAAAACCTTCTCTGAAGCTAATCAAGGAAATTTCACCTGAGGATCTGGTCTGGAAGACTCACTGAAGAGCGCCCAGTGGAAGTTAGAAGGGGTCTGACTGTCCTGTGGTATTGTGAGCAATAACCTCTCCCTCACTGAGGAGTGTCCGGTGGATACTGGAAGGAGACATTTGGACATCCTGTGACATTGTGTCAGGATACTTTCCACAGCAGAGTTTCACAAAGACCTTGCACTCCTACCAGTACGTTACATGGTCACAGGAATTCACACTGGCTCCTGATGGATGCGCGAGGACGCACACAAATGTGTGCTGGTGCACAGCCGCGTGCACTCTTAGCTCGATTTGGCACCAAACTGCCTTTATAATGGAGCGAGCTGCCTTAGGTGATCGCTGGTCGATCTTCAGCTCTACAGTACATTTGTTCCTGTGAAAACTTACATCTGTGGATTCCTGTTACTGACTCGGCTTGCCCCTGGACCTGTCTTCTGCCTGCCTCCTGGTTTGACCCCGGCTTGCTTAACGACTTTCTCACTCTGCTCTCCTGTGCATGGCCCTGGCTATACTTCTGACTGCTCTTACTTACATCCACATCCGGTACCTTACCCTGGCTTTGAACTGGCTTTTCTTCTGACTTCAGCTCTGCCTGAGACCCATACTTATCACAGGCACTACCTGTCTGCAGTCACTGCCTCAGTGCCTCAGCCGAATACCTGGGTGTCTCATCTGACAACACCTCAGCGGGAACATCCCTGCAAACAGTTCCAGCAGGTGACACATGCTTCTTTGAGCCTGGTACCTCCTTTATCAATTTCATGGATGCCTGGAGCTTAGCCTCAAAGGAAGCCATCCAGACACCCCTGAAGGTGGCCTCTAACATGATGGCTGGTTAGATGGCTGCCTCTAACATGATGGCTGGTTGATGGTGACCTGATGGTGGCCTCTAACATGATGACTGGTTAGATGGCTGCCTCTAACACGATGGCTGGTTGATGGTGACCTGATGGTGGCCTCTAACATGATGTCTGGTTGATGGTGACCTGATGGTGGCCTCTAACATGATGACTGGTTAGATGGCTGCCTCTAACATGATGGCTGGTTGATGGTGACCTGATGGTGGCCTCTAACATGATGACTGGTTAGATGGCTGCCTCTAACATGATGGCTGGTTGATGGTGACCTGATGGTGGCCTCTAACATGATGACTGGTTAGATGGCTGCCTCTAACACGATGGCTGGTTGATGGTGACCTGATGGTGGCCTCTAACATGATGTCTGGTTGATGGTGACCTGATGGTGGCCTCTAACATGATGACTGGTTAGATGGCTGCCTCTAACATGATGGCTGGTTGATGGTGACCTGATGGTGGCCTCTAACATGATGACTGGTTAGATGGCTGCCTCTAACATGATGGCTGGTTGATGGTGACCTGATGGTGGTCTCTCACATGATGACTGGTTAGATGGCTGCCTCTAACATGGTGGCTGGTTGATGGTGACCTGATGGTGGCCTCTAACATGATACCTGGTGTGTGCTGTGTTCCTTTGGGTGGAAGAGCCAGTGTTAGTTCTGTCTAGGTTAGTTTTTAAAAAGGGACTCGGTTCTGCCATCTGTACTTGCCCTTGCATATAGACTGTTCAGGGAGACTTAGCAAAGTGGAGAGTTCTCCTGCAAATATTCAGTGAATCTGGAATATCCTATATCCCCCCACACCCCATCCAGGTTCTTCAGCAATAAAAAGTCTAAAGACATCGCCCAGACTGATCTCTGAGCCAGAGTGAATGGACTTTTGCTGTGTGCCTGGCTGCCTCTGCAATAATTCTGGGAAAGAACTGATTAAATTACGATGGCTCCTTCAAGGGTAGTGCACAACCGTATGGGAACAGTTTGGGAAGGCCCTTTTTGTTCCACCATGTCTGTCCCCTGCCTACAGAGCCAGCTCCATAAAAACATAGGTTGGCCAGTTTGGTGTGGAGGAACTCAAGTGTCCTATACGGAGCCTTGGCCTCAACCCTACAGAACACCTTTGGGTTGACATGGGTTGGGTTGAACCAACCTTCTCCTAAAACATCAGTACCTCACAAATGGGCACAAATTCCCAGCATGTAGCTCTCCTCTCAGCCTCCCCCTTATACGCACCTAAGCCCAATCCCGATCCAGCAATGTGCACGACACCAGAAGCTGTCCTGGGTCTATCCCTCCTTGATGGCTGAGACACAGCCAATGACTCCCATTGCTGTCAATCACAGGCAGTGAGCAGAGGGCGGGACAGATCCACACTGTGTGTCGCATAAAGGCAGCTCAGGAGTGAGCATTTACAAGTGCCCCCAGAGCAAGCAGCTTGCTCTGGGGGCACTCAGAAGGGAGGAGATGCCAAAAGCGCTGGTGAGGAACCTGAGAAGAGGAAGATCGGGGCTTCTCTGTGCAAAACCATTATGCAGAGCTGGTAAGTGTGAACCTTTGCAAACATTTTAATTCCCTTGGTCTTGGAATGGGAGTCAAACAAGAAACATAGACATAGGTCAAAGACTGTACACTTTGCAAAGCTATGTAAATGAGGAAAACTTCCGCTCACTTCCATCATCCAATCATGTACAAGCAAGGCCGGGATAAAGGGTGGGCAGGAGAAGAGGTTGCCCTGGGTGCAGTGGGGACTTGGGGGGTTGTGCAATCATGTGCAAGCAACAGTGCTGTTTGTTTTCCTTGCATGTGATTGGGTATTCTTTGCAAAGCTGTAAATCTGTACCTCATTTACTAAGCTTTAAAGAAACTGCACTTACAAAGTGCACATCCTATTTGCCTTTAGTAAATCAACCCGTGTGCAAGCAAAAATGCTGTTTTTTTTTTGTTTTTTTTTTCATTTTTCTTGCATGTGATTGGGTATTTTTTGCCAAGTGAGCATTCACCTCATTTACTAAGCTCTGGAGCAACTGCGATGTCATGTAAGGTGGAGGGCACCACGATGAGATTGGAGGAAGGGGGTTTGTGTTGGGAGGGAGAACTTTGGGGCAGCAGGGGGAAAGATTTGTTCAGAAGGGGAAATTTGGGGAGATTTGTGTAGGAAGGGGAGAAGAGTATTTGTGCTAAGAGGTGGGATTTTGGGGGTTTGTGCTAGATAACGTTTTTCTTTGTTGGGAGGAGGGGGATTTGTGCTAGTAGGGATAATTGGGGGGGGGGGGTATTTGTCCTAGGAGCAGAAATTTGGGGGGGGTGGGTGCTTGGATGGGGGATTGTGGAAGGGGAATTTGTGTTTGGAGGGGGGATTTGAAGGGGAGAGGATAGGATTTGTGTTCAAAGGGGCAATTTGAGGGGTAGAGGATTTGTGCTAGGAGGGGGAATTTGGGGATTTGTGCTAGAAAAAGGTAATATGGTAGGGGGGGAAGGGATTTGTGATAGGATGGGATTTTTTTTGTTGTTGTTTACGGTAAGGGGGTTTTTTGCTAGTAGGTGTAAATGAGGGGGATTTGGGGGTTTGTGTTAGAAAAGGTGATATGGTAGGGGGGGAGGGATTTGTGATAGGAGAGGATTTTGTGTTGTTGGGGGGAAGGGGGATTTGTGCTAGTAGGCATAATTGAGGGGGGATTTGTCCTAGGAGGGGAAATTTGGGGGAGCTTTGTGCTAGGATGGGGGATTCAGGGAGGGGAATTTGTGCTTGGAGGGGGGATTTGGAGGGGAGAGGAATTGTGCTCAAAGGGGAAATTTGAGGGGTAAAGGATTTGGGGGTTTGTGCTAGAAAAGGTGATATGGTAGGGGGGAAGGGATTTGTGATAGGAGAGGATTTTTTTGTTGTTGGAGGGAATGGGGATGTGTGCTAGTAGGGATAAGGGAGGGGAGATTTGTCCTAGGAAGGGAAATTTAGGGAAGATTTGTGCTAGGATGGGAGATTGGAGGAGGGGGATTTGGAGGGGAGAGAGATTGTGCTCAAAGGGGAGATTTGAGGGGTAGAGGACTTGGAGGTTTGTGCTAGAAAAGATGATATGGTAGGGGGGAAGGGATTTGTGATAGGAGGATACTTGAGGGGGGGGGGGGCAATAATTGAGGGAGGGAGAATTTGTCCTGGGAGGGGAAATTTGGGGGAGATTTGTGCTAGGATGGGGGATTCAGGGAGGGGAATTTGTGCTTGGAGGGGGGGATTTGGAGGGGAGAGGAATTGTGCTCAAAGGGGAAATTTGAGGGGTAGAGGACTTGGGGGTTTGTGCTAGAAAAGATGATATGGTAGGGGGGAAGGGATTTGTGATAGGAGGGATAATTGAAGGGGGGGGGGATTTGTCCTAGGAGGGGAAATTGGGGGAGATGTGTGCTAGGATGGGGGATTGGAGGATAGCGATTTGGAGGGGAGGGGAGTGGATTTGTGCTCAAAGGTGAAGTTTGAGGGGTAGAGAATATGTGCTAGGAGGGGGGGTTTCCTGCTAGGGGCATATGGGGAGAAGAGAGGATTGGGGGGGGAAGAAAGATTTCTGTTTGGAGAGGGCAATTCAGCAGGGGGGCGGATCTGTATTGGAAGGAGAGGGACCTTACGCTTAGGAAGTAAGCATGCAGATTAGTGCTTGATTTTTTTCTTGGGGGGGGGGATATTTGCTGACACATAATACTCATACATCTTGGGGGGGGGGATATCTGCTGATACATAATACTCATACATCTTGGGGGGGGGGGATATTTGCTGATACATAGTACTCATACATCTTGGGGGGGGGGGATATTTGCTGATACATAATACTCATACATCTTGGGGGGGGGGGATATTTGCTGATACATAATACTCATACATTTTGAGGGGGATATTTGCTGACACATAATACTCATACATTTTGGGGGGGGGGGGGGATATTTGCCGATACATATTACTCATACATCTTGGGGGGGGGTATTTGCTGACACATAATACTCATACATTTTGGGGGGGGGGGGATATTTGCTGACACATAATACTCATACATCTTGGGGGGGGGGATATTTGCTGACACATAATACTCATACATCTTGGGGGGGGGGTATTTGCTGACACATAATACTCATACATCTTGGGGGGGGTATTTGCTGACACATAATACTCATACATCTTGGGGGGGGATTTGCTGACACATAATACTCATACATCTTGGGGGGGATTTGCTGACACATAATACTCATACATCTTGGGGGGGGTATTTGCTGACACATAATACTCATACATCTTGGGGGGGGGGATATTTGCTGACACATAATACTCATACATCTTGGGGGGGGGATATTTGCTGACACATAATACTCATACATCTTGGGGGGGTATTTGCTGACACATAATACTCATACATCTTGGGGGGGGTATTTGCTGACACATAATACTCATACATTTGGGGGGGGGGGTATTTGCTGACACATAATACTCATACATCTTGGGGGGGGTATTTGCTGACACATAATACTCATACATTTTGGGGGGGGGATATTTGCTGATACATAATACTCATACATTTTGGGGGGGATATTTGCTGACACATAATACTCATACATTTTGGGGGGGGGGGGTATTTGCTGACACATAATACTCATACATCGTGGGGGGGATATTTGCTGACACATAATACTCATACATTTTGGGGGGGGGGATATTTGCTGACACATAATACTCATACATTTTGGGGGGGGGGGGTATTTGCTGACACATAATACTCATACATCGTGGGGGGGATATTTGCTGACACATAATACCCATACATTTTTGGGGGGGGATATTTGCTGACACATAATACTCATACATCTTGGGGGGGGGTATTTGCTGACACATAATACTCATACATTTTGGGGGGGGATATTTGCTGACACATAATACTCATACATCTTGGGGGGGGGTATTTGCTGACACATAATACTCATACATTTTGGGGGGGGGTATTTGCTGACACATAATACTCATACATCTTGGGGGGGATATTTGCTGATACATAATACTCATACATCTTGGGGGGGATATTTGCTGACACATAATACTCATACATTTTGGGGGGGGGGCACAATTTGGCATGTTCGCCCTGGGCTTTGGATGACCTTGTCCCGGCACTGCCCGTATGTCCCTGTTTACTCGAGTTGGTGGAGGGGGTCCAACTGGAGGGGGTCCAACTGGAGGGGGTCCAATCGGTGGAGGGGGTCCGATGGGAGGGGGTCCAATCGGTGGAGGGGGTCCACGGCAGACAAACCTCTGCGCTCCATAACCCGATATTGCTAAATGCTCAGTGTGGGAAACTTTCTATACATTATCAAGACACGGCAGCGCAGTGCCAGAACCCGGATCATCACCATTTGCTGTAGTTCTGCTTCCATTAAGAAAGATTTATGCTCGGCTTCTTCCTAGAAGAGTTTTGACAAGTTATAAAAACCACAAGCGGAAGGAATTAGTTTTTTGGCAGCATTGGATCCTTCAGAAGAATTTTTAGTAAAACTTCCTAGCGCTTGTGAAAGTCCCGATGTACCCCGCCGTCACAATGTCACGTATTCCGTTCTCCCTGGAAATCACGCGTCTGCCGAGAGATGAATATTCATGGGATTCGTGTCGATAAAACAAACATTCGATAGGAGAAGCGGATCAGGTATGTCCCAGAGGGAAGACGAGGCCCCGGATCTCCCAATCTCACGGTTGGATCTGGACGCCGGTTTAGACTTGTTCTGCGATAATGTGATCAGGATACGGAGGAGAATTTCCACATTTCCGGAACGTGTTTGTAGAAATATGAACGGTGTCATTCATCAGAAGTGCTGCCTTCATCTCCTCTCATCCCAGGGGTGGACTGACAACTCATGGGGCCCCCGGGCAATAGGGGACCCATGAGTCTGTCAGTCCGCTGCTCCTCCACCTATGAAAAAGGTACCAGGATTCCTCCTGACCAATGCTTCCAGAAACTCAGCTGTGATCCCAGCACCCCAGTACTCTCCTATGTTCTTGTGTTCCCAGCACCCCAATAATCCAGAGACTCTCCTGTGTTCCCGTGATCCCAGCGCTCCCAAAACTCTCCTGTGTTTCCCATACCAGGGGCATCTCATGGGGCCCTCTACTGACCCCGGGCCCTCGGGCCAGTGCCCGAGTTTCCAAATGGTCAGTCTGCCCCTGTCTCATCCTGTTATGGCGTGGGAGAGGATGAGGCCCAGGAATCCTCCTATCTACTGTCCAGAAACCGCAGATGATGCATCCTGGGAGCCTTCATCACCAATT